>NC_057871.1:31314564-31513800 GCF_019740435.1 Gambusia affinis | reverse complement strand
CTGGTTGTTTGAAGCTGGAACCAGTTCAAAATTATGAGTTTTAAGCTTTTTCTACTGTTAGTGACCAAAAACGCTTTATCTCAGCGAGAGAAGCCAAAAATGGACAGTTTGTGAAATTTCAGCACCACAATCAAATTTCAGCATAATTTGCTTAATATAACTTGGAAATGCTGAGAAACAGTAAATATGGTTGTTTGAAGCTGGAAGCAGTTCAAAATTTGGAGTTTTAAGCTTCTTTACTGTTAGTGACCAAAAACGCTTTATCTCAGCAAGAGAAGCCAAAAATGGACAGTTTGTGAAATTTCAGCACCACAATCAAATTTCAGCATAATTTGCTTAATATAACTTGGAAATGCTGAGAAACAGTAAATCTGGTTGTTTGAAGCTGGAACCAGTTCAAAATTTGGAGTTTTAAGCTTTTTTACTGTTAGTGACCAAAAACGCTTTATCTCAGCGAGAGAAGCCAAAAATGGACAGTTTGTGAAATTTCAGCACCACAATCAAATTTCAGCATAATTTGCTTATTATAACTTGGAAATGCTGAGAAACAGTAAATCTGGTTGTTTGAAGCTGGAACCAGTTCAAAATTTTGAGTTTTAAGCTTTTTTACTGTTAGTGACCAAAAACGCTTTATCTCAGCGAGAGAAGCCAAAAATGGACAGTTTGTGAAATTTCAGCACCACAATCAAATTTCAGCATAATTTGCTTAATATAACTTGGAAATGCTGAGAAGCAGTAAATCTGGTTGTTTGAAGCTGGAACCAGTTCAAAATTTTGAGTTTTAAGCTTTTTTACTGTTAGTGACCAAAAACGCTTTATCTCAGCGAGAGAAGCCAAAAATGGACAGTTTGTGAAATTTCAGCACCACAATCAAATTTCAGCATAATTTGCTTGATATAACTTGGAAATGCTGAGAAACAGTAAATCTGGTTGTTTGAAGCTGGAACCAGTTCAAAATTTTGAGTTTTAAGCTTTTTTTAATTTCAGAAATTTCAGCACCACAATCTATGGACAGTTTATGAAATTTCAGCACCACAATCAAATTTCAGCATAATTTGCTTGATATAACTTGGAAATGCTGAGAAACAGTAAATCTGGTTGTTTGAAGCTGGAACCAGTTCAAAATTTTGAGTTTTAAGCTTTTTTTAATTTCAGAAATTTCAGCACCACAATCAATGGACAGTTTGTGAAATTTCAGCACCACAATCAAATTTCAGCATAATTTGCTTAATATAACTTGGAAATGCTGAGAAACAGTAAATCTGGTTGTTTGAAGCTGGAACCAGTTCAAAATTATGAGTTTTAAGCTTTTTCTACTGTTAGTGACCAAAAACGCTTTATCTCAGCGAGAGAAGCCAAAAATGGACAGTTTGTGAAATTTCAGCACCACAATCAAATTTCAGCATAATTTGCTTAATATAACTTGGAAATGCTGAGAAACAGTAAATCTGGTTGTTTGAAGCTGGAACCAGTTCAAAATTTTTAGTTTTAAGCTTTTTCACTGTTAGTGACCAAAAACGCTTTATCTCAGCGAGAGAAGCCAAAAATGGACAGTTTGTGAAATTTCAGCACCACAATCAAATTTCAGCATAATTTGCTTAATATAACTTGGAAATGCTGAGAAACAGTAAATCTGGTTGTTTGAAGCTGGAACCAGTTCAAAATTTTGAGTTTTAAGCTTTTTACTGTTAGTGACCAAAAACGCTTTATCTCAGCGAGAGAAGCCAAAAATGACAGTTTGTGAAATTTCAGCACCACAATCAAATTTCAGCATAATTTGCTTAATATAACTTGGAAATGCTGAGAAACAGTAAATCTGGTTGTTTGAAGCTAGAACCAGTTCAAAATTTTGAGTTTTAAGCTTTTTTACTGTTAGTGACCAAAAACGCTTTATCTCAGCGAGAGAAGCCACAAATGGACAGTTTGTGAAATTTCAGCACCAAAATCAAATTTCAGCATAATTTGCTTAATATAACTTGGAAATGCTGAGAAACAGTAAATCTGGTTGTTTGAAGCTGGAACCAGTTCAAAATTTTGAGTTTTAAGCTTTTTTACTGTTAGTGACCAAAAACGCTTTATCTCAGCGAGAGAAGCCAAAAATGGACAGTTTGTGAAATTTCAGCACCAAAATCAAATTTCAGCATAATTTGCTTAATATAACTTGGAAATGCTGAGAAACAGTAAATCTGGTTGTTTGAAGCTGGAACCAGTTCAAAATTTTGAGTTTTAAGCTTTTTTACTGTTAGTGACCAAAAACGCTTTATCTCAGCGAGAGAAGCCAAAAATGGACAGTTTGTGAAATTTCAGCACCACAATCAAATTTCAGCATAATTTGCTTAATATAACTTGGAAATGCTGAGAAACAGTAAATCTGGTTGTTTAAAGCTGGAACCAGTTCAAAATTTTGAGTTTTAAGCTTTTTTACTGTTAGTGACCAAAAACGCTTTATCTCAGCGAGAGAAGCCAAAAATGGACAGTTTGTGAAATTTCAGCACCAAAATCAAATTTCAGCATAATTTGCTTAATATAACTTGGAAATGCTGAGAAACAGTAAATCTGGTTGTTTGAAGCTGGAACCAGTTCAAAATTTTGAGTTTTAAGCTTTTTTACTGTTAGTGACCAAAAACGCTTTATCTCAGCGAGAGAAGCCAAAAATGGACAGTTTGTGAAATTTCAGCACCACAATCAAATCTGGTTGTTTGAAGCTGGAACCAGTTCAAAATTATGAGTTTTAAGCTTTTTCTACTGTTAGTGACCAAAAACGCTTTATCTCAGCGAGAGAAGCCAAAAATGGACAGTTTGTGAAATTTCAGCACCACAATCAAATTTCAGCATAATTTGCTTAATATAACTTGGAAATGCTGAGAAACAGTAAATCTGGTTGTTTGAAGCTGGAAGCAGTTCAAAATTTGGAGTTTTAAGCTTCTTTACTGTTAGTGACCAAAAACGCTTTATCTCAGCAAGAGAAGCCAAAAATGGACAGTTTGTGAGATTTCAGCACCACAATCAAATTTCAGCATAATTTGCTTAATATAACTTGGAAATGCTGAGAAACAGTAAATCTGGTTGTTTGAAGCTGGAACCAGTTCAAAATTTGGAGTTTTAAGCTTTTTTACTGTTAGTGACCAAAAACGCTTTATCTCAGCGAGAGAAGCCAAAAATGGACAGTTTGTGAAATTTCAGCACCACAATCAAATTTCAGCATAATTTGCTTATTATAACTTGGAAATGCTGAGAAACAGTAAATCTGATTGTTTGAAGCTGGAACCAGTTCAAAATTTTGAGTTTTAAGCTTTTTTACTGTTAGTGACCAAAAACGCTTTATCTCAGCGAGAGAAGCCAAAAATGGACAGTTTGTGAAATTTCAGCACCACAATCAAATTTCAGCATAATTTGCTTAATATAACTTGGAAATGCTGAGAAGCAGTAAATCTGGTTGTTTGAAGCTGGAACCAGTTCAAAATTTTGAGTTTTAAGCTTTTTTACTGTTAGTGACCAAAAACGCTTTATCTCAGCGAGAGAAGCCAAAAATGGACAGTTTGTGAAATTTCAGCACCAAAATCAAATTTCAGCATAATTTGCTTAATATAACTTGGAAATGCTGAGAAACAGTAAATCTGGTTGTTTGAAGCTGGAACCAGTTCACAATTTTGAGTTTTAAGCTTTTTTACTGTTAGTGACCAAAAACGCTTTATCTCAGCGAGAGAAGCCAAAAATGGACAGTTTGTGAAATGTCAGCACCACAATCAAATTTCAGCATAATTTGCTTAATATAACTTGGAAATGCTGAGAAGCAGTAAATCTGGTTGTTTGAAGCTGGAACCAGTTCAAAATTTTGAGTTTTAAGCTTTTTTACTGTTAGTGACCAAAATCGCTTTATCTCAGCGAGAGAAGCCAAAAATGGACAGTTTGTGAAATTTCAGCACCACAATCAAATTTCAGCATAATTTGCTTGATATAACTTGGAAATGCTGAGAAACAGTAAATCTGGTTGTTTGAAGCTGGAACCAGTTCAAAATTTTGAGTTTTAAGCTTTTTTTAATTTCAGAAATTTCAGCACCACAATCTATGGACAGTTTATGAAATTTCAGCACCACAATCAAATTTCAGCATAATTTGCTTGATATAACTTGGAAATGCTGAGAAACAGTAAATCTGGTTGTTTGAAGCTGGAACCAGTTCAAAATTATGAGTTTTAAGCTTTTTCTACTGTTAGTGACCAAAAACGCTTTATCTCAGCGAGAGAAGCCAAAAATGGACAGTTTGTGAAATTTCAGCACCACAATCAAATTTCAGCATAATTTGCTTAATATAACTTGGAAATGCTGAGAAACAGTAAATCTGGTTGTTTGAAGCTGGAAGCAGTTCAAAATTTGGAGTTTTAAGCTTCTTTACTGTTAGTGACCAAAACGCTTTATCTCAGCGAGAGAAGCCAAAAATGGACAGTTTGTGAAATTTCAGCACCACAATCAAATTTCAGCATAATTTGCTTAATATAACTTGGAAATGCTGAGAAACAGTAAATCTGGTTGTTTGAAGCTGGAAGCAGTTCAAAATTTGGAGTTTTAAGCTTCTTTACTGTTAGTGACCAAAAACGCTTTATCTCAGCGAGAGAAGCCAAAAATGGACAGTTTGTGAAATTTCAGCAACACAATCAAATTTCAGCATAATTTGCTTAATATAACTTGGAAATGCTGAGAAACAGTAAATCTGGTTGTTTAAAGCTGGAACCAGTTCAAAATTTTGAGTTTTAAGCTTTTTTACTGTTAGTGACCAAAAACGCTTTATCTCAGCGAGAGAAGCCAAAAATGGACAGTTTGTGAAATTTCAGCACCAAAATCAAATTTCAGCATAATTTGCTTAATATAACTTGGAAATGCTGAGAAACAGTAAATCTGGTTGTTTGAAGCTGGAACCAGTTCAAAATTTTGAGTTTTAAGCTTTTTTACTGTTAGTGACCAAAATCGCTTTATCTCAGCGAGAGAAGCCAAAAATGGACAGTTTGTGAAATTTCAGCACCACAATCAAATTTCAGCATAATTTGCTTAATATAACTTGGAAATGCTGAGAAACAGTAAATCTGGTTGTTTAAAGCTGGAACCAGTTCAAAATTTTGAGTTTTAAGCTTTTTTACTGTTAGTGACCAAAATCGCATTATCTCAGCGAGAAGCCAAAAATGGACAGTTTGTGAAATTTCAGCACCACAATCAAATTTCAGCATAATTTGCTTAATATAACTTGGAAATGCTGAGAAACAGTAAATCTGGTTGTTTGAAGCTGGAACCAGTTCAAAATTTTGAGTTTTAAGCTTTGTTACTGCTAGTGACCAAAAACGCTTTATCTCAGCTAGAGAAGCCAAAAATGGACAGTTTGTGAAATTTCAGCACCACAATCAAATTTCAGCATAATTTGCTTAATATAACTTGGAAATGCTGAGAAACAGTAAATCTGGTTGTTTGAAGCTGGAACCAGTTCAAAATTTTGAGTTTTAAGCTTTTTTTAATTTCAGAAATTTCAGCACCACAATCAATGGACAGTTTGTGAAATTTCAGCACCACAATCAAATTTCAGCATAATTTGCTTGATATAACTTGGAAATGCTGAGAAACAGTAAATCTGGTTGTTTGAAGCTGGAACCAGTTCAAAATTTTGAGTTTTAAGCTTTTTTACTGTTAGTGACCCAAAACGCTTTATCTCAGCGAGAGAAGCCAAAAATGGACAGTTTGTGAAATTTCAGCACCACAATCAAATTTCAGCATAATTTGCTTGATATAACTTGGAAATGCTGAGAAACAGTAAATCTGGTTGTTTGAAGCTGCAACCAGTTCAAAATTTTGAGTTTTAAGCTTTTTTTAATTTCAGAAATTTCAGCACCACAATCAATGGACAGTTTGTGAAATTTCAGCACCACAATCAAATTTCAGCATAATTTGCTTAATATAACTTGGAAATGCTGAGAAACAGTAAATCTGGTTGTTTGAAGCTGGAACCAGTTCAAAATTATGAGTTTTAAGCTTTTTCTACTGTTAGTGACCAAAAACGCTTTATCTCAGCGAGAGAAGCCAAAAATGGACAGTTTGTGAAATTTCAGTACCACAATCAAATTTCAGCATAATTTGCTTAATATAACTTGGAAATGCTGAGAAACAGTAAATCTGGTTGTTTGAAGCTGGAACCAGTTCAAAATTTTGAGTTTTAAGCTTTTTTACTGTTAGTGACCAAAAACGCTTTATCTCAGCGAGAGAAGCCACAAATGGACAGTTTGTGAAATTTCAGCACCACAATCAAATTTCAGCATAATTTGCTTAATATAACTTGGAAATGCTGAGAAACAGTAAATCTGGTTGTTTGAAGCTGGAACCAGTTCAAAATTTGGAGTTTTAAGCTTTTTTACTGTTAGTGACCAAAAACGCTTTATCTCAGCGAGAGAAGCCAAAAATGGACAGTTTGTGAAATTTCAGCACCAAAATCAAATTTCAGCATAATTTGCTTAATATAACTTGGAAATGCTGAGAAACAGTAAATCTGGTTGTTTGAAGCTGGAACCAGTTCAAAATTTTGAGTTTTAAGCTTTTTACTGTTAGTGACCAAAACGCTTTATCTCAGCTTAGAGAAGCCACAAATGGACAGTTTGTGAAATTTCAGCACCACAATCAAATTTCAGCATAATTTGCTTAATATAACTTGGAAATGCTGAGAAACAGTAAATCTGGTTGTTTGAAGCTGGAACCAGTTCAAAATTTTGAGTTTTAAGCTTTTTTATTTCAGAAATTTCAGCACCACAATCAATGGACAGTTTGTGAAATTTCAGCACCACAATCAAATTTCAGCATAATTTGCTTAATATAACTTGGAAATGCTGAAACACTAAATCTGGTTGTTTGAAGCTGGAACCAGTTCAAAATTATGAGTTTTAAGCTTTTTCTACTGTTAGTGACCAAAAACGTTTTATCTCAGCGAGAGAAGCCCAAAATGGACAGTTTGTGAAATTTCAGCACCACAATCAAATTTCAGCATAATTTGCTTAATATAACTTGGAAATGCTGAGAAACAGTAAATCTGGTTGTTTGAAGCTGGAACCAGTTCAAAATTTTGAGTTTTAAGCTTTTCACTGTTAGTGACCAAAACGCTTTATCTCAGCGAGAGAAGCCAAAAATGGACAGTTTGTGAAATTTCAGCACCACAATCAAATTTCAGCATAATTTGCTTAATATAACTTGGAAATGCTGAGAAACAGTAAATCTGGTTGTTTGAAGCTGGAACCAGTTCAAAATTTTGAGTTTTAAGCTTTTTTACTGTTAGTGGCCAAAAACGCTTTATCCCAGCTTAGAGAAGCCAAAAATGGACAGTTTGTGAAATTTCAGCACCAAAATCAAATTTCAGCATAATTTGCTTAATATAACTTGGAAATGCTGAGAAACAGTAATCTGGTTGTTTGAAGTTGGAAGCAGTTCAAAATTTTGAGTTTTAAGCTTTTTACTGTTAGTGACCAAAACGCTTTATCTCAGCTTAGAGAAGCCAAAATGGACAGTTTGTGAAATTTCAGCACCACAATCAAATTTCAGCATAATTTGCTTAATATAACTTGGAAATGCTGAGAAACAGTAAATCTGGTTGTTTAAAGCTGAACCAGTTCAAAATTTTGAGTTTTAAGCTTTTCTACTGTTAGTGACCAAAACGCTTTATCTCAGCTGAGAAGCCAAAATGGACAGTTTGTGAAATTTCAGCACCACAATCAAATTTCAGCATAATTTGCTTAATATAACTTGGAAATGCTGAGAAACAGTAAATCTGGTTGTTTGAAGCTGGAACCAGTTCAAAATTTTGAGTTTTAAGCTTTTTCACTGTTAGTGACCAAAACGCTTTATCTCAGCAGAGAAGCCAAAATGGACAGTTTGTGAAATTTCAGCACCACAATCAAATTTCAGCATAATTTGCTTAATATAACTTGGAAATGCTGAGAAACAGTAAATCTGGTTGTTTGAAGCTGGAACCAGTTCAAAATTTTGAGTTTTAAGCTTTTTTTTTATTTCAGAAATTTCAGCACCACAATCAATGGACAGTTTGTGAAATTTCAGCACCACAATCAAATTTCAGCATAATTTGCTTGATATAACTTGGAAATGCTGAGAAACAGTAAATCTGGTTGTTTGAAGCTGGAACCAGTTCAAAATTTTGAGTTTTAAGCTTTTTTACTGTTAGTGACCAAAAACGCTTTATCTCAGCGATAGAAGCCAAAAATGGACAGTTTGTGAAATTTCAGCACCACAATCAAATTTCAGCATAATTTGCTTGATATAACTTGGAAATGCTGAGAAACAGTAAATCTGGTTGTTTGAAGCTGCAACCAGTTCAAAATTTTGAGTTTTAAGCTTTTTTTAATTTCAGAAATTTCAGCACCACAATCAATGGACAGTTTGTGAAATTTCAGCACCACAATCAAATTTCAGCATAATTTGCTTAATATAACTTGGAAATGCTGAGAAACAGTAAATCTGGTTGTTTGAAGCTGGAACCAGTTCAAAATTATGAGTTTTAAGCTTTTTCACTGTTAGTGACCAAAAACGCTTTATCTCAGCGAGAGAAGCCAAAAATGGACAGTTTGTGAAATTTCACTACCACAATCAAATTTCAGCATAATTTGCTTAATATAACTTGGAAATGCTGAGAAACAGTAAATCTGGTTGTTTGAAGCTGGAACCAGTTCAAAATTTTGAGTTTTAAGCTTTTTTTACTGTGAGTGGCCAAAAACGCTTTATCTCAGAGAGAGAATCAAAAAATGGACAGTTTGTGAAATTTCAGCACCACAATCAAATTTCAGCATAATTTGCTTAATATAACTTGGAAATGCTGAGAAACAGTAAATCTGGTTGTTTGAAGCTGGAAGCAGTTCAAAATTTGGAGTTTTAAGCTTTTTTACTGTTAGTGACCAAAAACGCTTTATCTCAGCGAGAGAAGCCAAAAATGGACAGTTTGTGAAATTTCAGCACCAAAATCAAATTTCAGCATAATTTGCTTAATATAACTTGGAAATGCTGAGAAACAGTAAATCTGGTTGTTTGAAGCTGGAACCAGTTCAAAATTTTGAGTTTTAAGCTTTTTTACTGTTAGTGACCAAAAACGCTTTATCTCAGCGAGAAGCCAAAATGGACAGTTTGTGAAATTTCAGCACCACAATCAAATTTCAGCATAATTTGCTTAATATAACTTGGAAATGCTGAGAAACAGTAAATCTGGTTGTTTGAAGCTGGAACCAGTTCAAAATTTTGAGTTTTAAGCTTTTTTTTATTTCAGAAATTTCAGCACCACAATCAATGGACAGTTTGTGAAATTTCAGCACCACAATCAAATTTCAGCATAATTTGCTTAATATAACTTGGAAATGCTGAGAAACAGTAAATCTGGTTGTTTGAAGCTGGAACCAGTTCAAAATTATGAGTTTTAAGCTTTTTCTACTGTTAGTGACCAAAAACGCTTTATCTCAGCGAGAGAAGCCAAAAATGGACAGTTTGTGAAATTTCAGCACCACAATCAAATTTCAGCATAATTTGCTTAATATAACTTGGAAATGCTGAGAAACAGTAAATCTGGTTGTTTGAAGCTGGAACCAGTTCAAAATTTTGAGTTTTAAGCTTTTTCACTGTTAGTGACCAAAAACGCTTTATCTCAGCGAGAGAAGCCAAAAATGGACAGTTTGTGAAATTTCAGCACCACAATCAAATTTCAGCATAATTTGCTTAATATAACTTGGAAATGCTGAGAAACAGTAAATCTGGTTGTTTGAAGCTGGAACCAGTTCAAAATTTTGAGTTTTAAGCTTTTTTACTGTTAGTGACCAAAAACGCTTTATCCCAGCGAGAGAAGCCAAAAATGGACAGTTTGTGAAATTTCAGCACCAAAATCAAATTTCAGCATAATTTGCTTAATATAACTTGGAAATGCTGAGAAACAGTAAATCTGGTTGTTTGAAGCTGGAAGCAGTTCAAAATTTTGAGTTTTAAGCTTTTTTACTGTTAGTGACCAAAAACGCTTTATCTCAGCGAGAGAAGCCAAAAATGGACAGTTTGTGAAATTTCAGCACCACAATCAAATTTCAGCATAATTTGCTTAATATAACTTGGAAATGCTGAGAAACAGTAAATCTGGTTGTTTAAAGCTGGAACCAGTTCAAAATTTTGAGTTTTAAGCTTTTCTACTGTTAGTGACCAAAAACGCTTTATCTCAGCGAGAGAAGCCAAAAATGGACAGTTTGTGAAATTTCAGCACCACAATCAAATTTCAGCATAATTTGCTTAATATAACTTGGAAATGCTGAGAAACAGTAAATCTGGTTGTTTGAAGCTGGAACCAGTTCAAAATTTTGAGTTTTAAGCTTTTTTACTGTTAGTGACCAAAAACGCTTTATCTCAGCGAGAGAAGCCAAAAATGGACAGTTTGTGAAATTTCAGCACCACAATCAAATTTCAGCATAATTTGCTTAATATAACTTGGAAATGCTGAGAAACAGTAAATCTGGTTGTTTGAAGCTGGAACCAGTTCAAAATTTTGAGTTTTAAGCTTTTTTTTATTTCAGAAATTTCAGCACCACAATCAATGGACAGTTTGTGAAATTTCAGCACCACAATCAAATTTCAGCATAATTTGCTTGATATAACTTGGAAATGCTGAGAAACAGTAAATCTGGTTGTTTGAAGCTGGAACCAGTTCAAAATTTTGAGTTTTAAGCTTTTTTACTGTTAGTGACCAAAAACGCTTTATCTCAGCGAGAGAAGCCAAAAATGGACAGTTTGTGAAATTTCAGCACCACAATCAAATTTCAGCATAATTTGCTTGATATAACTTGGAAATGCTGAGAAACAGTAAATCTGGTTGTTTGAAGCTGCAACCAGTTCAAAATTTTGAGTTTTAAGCTTTTTTTAATTTCAGAAATTTCAGCAGCACAATCAATGGACAGTTTGTGAAATTTCAGCACCACAATCAAATTTCAGCATAATTTGCTTAATATAACTTGGAAATGCTGAGAAACAGTAAATCTGGTTGTTTGAAGCTGGAACCAGTTCAAAATTATGAGTTTTAAGCTTTTTCACTGTTAGTGACCAAAAACGCTTTATCTCAGCGAGAGAAGCCAAAAATGGACAGTTTGTGAAATTTCAGTACCACAATCAAATTTCAGCATAATTTGCTTAATATAACTTGGAAATGCTGAGAAACAGTAAATCTGGTTGTTTGAAGCTGGAACCAGTTCAAAATTTTGAGTTTTAAGCTTTTTTACTGTTAGTGACCAAAAACGCTTTATCTCAGCGAGAGAAGCCAAAAATGGACAGTTTGTGAAATTTCAGCACCACAATCAAATTTCAGCATAATTTGCTTAATATAACTTGGAAATGCTGAGAAACAGTAAATCTGGTTGTTTGAAGCTGGAACCAGTTCAAAATTTGGAGTTTTAAGCTTTTTTACTGTTAGTGACCAAAAACGCTTTATCTCAGCGAGAGAAGCCAAAAATGGACAGTTTGTGAAATTTCAGCACCAAAATCAAATTTCAGCATAATTTGCTTAATATAACTTGGAAATGCTGAGAAACAGTAAATCTGGTTGTTTGAAGCTGGAACCAGTTCAAAATTTTGAGTTTTAAGCTTTTTTACTGTTAGTGACCAAAAACGCTTTATCTCAGCGAGAGAAGCCAAAAATGGACAGTTTGTGAAATTTCAGCACCACAATCAAATTTCAGCATAATTTGCTTAATATAACTTGGAAATGCTGAGAAACAGTAAATCTGGTTGTTTGAAGCTGGAACCAGTTCAAAATTTTGAGTTTTAAGCTTTTTTTTATTTCAGAAATTTCAGCACCACAATCAATGGACAGTTTGTGAAATTTCAGCACCACAATCAAATTTCAGCATAATTTGCTTAATATAACTTGGAAATGCTGAGAAACACTAAATCTGGTTGTTTGAAGCTGGAACCAGTTCAAAATTATGAGTTTTAAGCTTTTTCTACTGTTAGTGACCAAAAACGCTTTATCTCAGCGAGAGAAGCCAAAAATGGACAGTTTGTGAAATTTCAGCACCACAATCAAATTTCAGCATAATTTGCTTAATATAACTTGGAAATGCTGAGAAACAGTAAATCTGGTTGTTTGAAGCTGGAACCAGTTCAAAATTTTGAGTTTTAAGCTTTTTCACTGTTAGTGGCCAAAACGCTTTATCTCAGCGAGAGAAGCCAAAAATGGACAGTTTGTGAAATTTCAGCACCACAATCAAATTTCAGCATAATTTGCTTAATATAACTTGGAAATGCTGAGAAACAGTAAATCTGGTTGTTTGAAGCTGGAACCAGTTCAAAATTTTGAGTTTTAAGCTTTTTTTTATTTCAGAAATTTCAGCACCACAATCAATGGACAGTTTGTGAAATTTCAGCACCACAATCAAATTTCAGCATAATTTGCTTAATATAACTTGGAAATGCTGAGAAACACTAAATCTGGTTGTTTGAAGCTGGAACCAGTTCAAAATTATGAGTTTTAAGCTTTTTCTACTGTTAGTGACCAAAAACGCTTTATCTCAGCGAGAGAAGCCAAAAATGGACAGTTTGTGAAATTTCAGCACCACAATCAAATTTCAGCATAATTTGCTTAATATAACTTGGAAATGCTGAGAAACAGTAAATCTGGTTGTTTGAAGCTGGAACCAGTTCAAAATTTTGAGTTTTAAGCTTTTTCACTGTTAGTGACCAAAACGCTTTATCTCAGCGAGAGAAGCCAAAATGGACAGTTTGTGAAATTTCAGCACCACAATCAAATTTCAGCATAATTTGCTTAATATAACTTGGAAATGCTGAGAAACAGTAAATCTGGTTGTTTGAAGCTGGAACCAGTTCAAAATTTTGAGTTTTAAGCTTTTTTACTGTTAGTGACCAAAAACGCTTTATCTCAGCGAGAGAAGCCAAAAATGGACAGTTTGTGAAATTTCAGCACCACAATCAAATTTCAGCATAATTTGCTTAATATAACTTGGAAATGCTGAGAAACAGTAAATCTGGTTGTTTGAAGCTGGAACCAGTTCAAAATTTTGAGTTTTAAGCTTTTTCACTGTTAGTGACCAAAAACGCTTTATCTCAGCGAGAGAAGCCACAAATGGACAGTTTGTGAAATTTCAGCACCAAAATCAAATTTCAGCATAATTTGCTTAATATAACTTGGAAATGCTGAGAAACAGTAAATCTGGTTGTTTGAAGCTGGAACCAGTTCAAAATTTTGAGTTTTAAGCTTTTTTACTGTTAGTGACCAAAAACGCTTTATCTCAGCGAGAGAAGCCAAAAATGAACAGTTTGTGAAATTTCAGCACCACAATCAAATTTCAGCATAATTTGCTTAATATAACTTGGAAATGCTGAGAAGCAGTAAATCTGGTTGTTTGAAGCTGGAACCAGTTCAAAGATTTGAGTTTTAAGCTTTTTTACTGTTAGTGACCAAAAACGCTTTATCTCAGCGAGAGAAGCCAAAAATGGACAGTTTGTGAAATTTCAGCACCACAATCAAATTTCAGCATAATTTGCTTAATATAACTTGGAAATGCTGAGAAACAGTAAATCTGGTTGTTTGAAGCTGGAACCAGTTCAAAATTTTGAGTTTTAAGCTTTTTTACTGTTAGTGACCAAAAACGCTTTATCTCAGCGAGAGAAGCCAAAAATGGACAGTTTGTGAAATTTCAGCACCACAATCAAATTTCAGCATAATTTGCTTAATATAACTTTGAAATGCTTAGAAACAGTAAATGTGGTTGTTTGAAGCTGGAACCAGTTCAAAATTTTGAGTTTTAAGCTTTTTTACTGTTAGTGACCAAAAACGCTTTATCTCAGCGAGAGAAGCCAAAAACGGACAGTTTGTGAAATTTCAGCACCACAATCAAATTTCAGCATAATTTGCTTAATATAACTTGGAAATGCTGAGAAACAGTAAATCTGGTTGTTTGAAGCTGGAACCAGTTCAAAATTTTGAGTTTTAAGCTTTTTACTGTTAGTGGCCAAAAACGCTTTATCTCAGCGAGAGAAGCCAAAAATGAACAGTTTGTGAAATTTCAGCACCACAATCAAATTTCAGCATAATTTGCTTAATATAACTTGGAAATGCTGAGAAACAGTAAATCTGGTTGTTTGAAGCTGGAACCAGTTCAAAATTTTGAGTTTTAAGCTTTTTTACTGTTAGTGACCAAAAACGCTTTATCTCAGCGAGAGAAGCCATAAATGGACAGTTTGTGAAATTTCAGCACCACAATCAAATTTCAGCATAATTTGCTTAATATAACTTGGAAATGCTGAGAAACAGTAAATCTGGTTGTTTGAAGCTGGAACCAGTTCAAAATTTTGAGTTTTAAGCTTTTTTACTGTTAGTGACCAAAAACGCTTTATCTCAGCGAAAGAAGCCAAAAATGGACAGTTTGTGAAATTTCAGCACCGCAATCAAATTTCAGCATAATTTGCTTAATATAACTTGGAAATGCTGAGAAACAGTAAATCTGGTTGTTTGAAGCTGGAACCAGTTCAAAATTTTGAGTTTTAAGCTATTTTACTGTTAGTGACCAAAAACGCTTTATCTCAGCGAGAAGCCAAAAATGGACAGTTTGTGAAATTTCTGCACCACAATCAAATTTCAGCATAATTTGCTTAATATAACTTGGAAATGCTGAGAAACAGTAAATCTGGTTGTTTGAAGCTGGAAGCAGTTCAAAATTTTGAGTTTTAAGCTTTTTTTTAATTTCAGAAATTTCAGCACCACAATCAATGGACAGTTTGTGAAATTTCAGCACCACAATCAAATTTCAGCATAATTTGCTTAATATAACTTGGAAATGCTGAGAAACAGTAAATGTGGTTGTTTGAAGCTGGAACCAGTTCAAAATTTTGAGTTTTAAGCTTTTTTACTGTTAGTGACCAAAAACGCTTTATCTCAGCGAGAGAAGCCAAAAATGGACAGTTTGTGAAATTTCAGCACCACAATCAAATTTCAGCATAATTTGCTTAATATAACTTGGAAATGCTGAGAAACAGTAAATCTGGTTGTTTGAAGCTGGAACCAGTTCAAAATTTTGAGTTTTAAGCTTTTTTTTAATTTCAGAAATTTCAGCACCACAATCAATGGACAGTTTGTGAAATTTCAGCACCACAATCAAATTTCAGCATAATTTGCTTAATATAACTTGGAAATGCTGAGAAACAGTAAATCTGGTTGTTTGAAGCTGGAACCAGTTCAAAATTATGAGTTTTAAGCTTTTTCTACTGTTAGTGATCAAAAACGCTTTATCTCAGAGAGAGAAGCCAAAAATGGACAGTTTGTGAAATTTCAGCACCACAATCAAATTTCAGCATAATTTGCTTAATATAACTTGGAAATGCTGAGAAACAGTAAATCTGGTTGTTTGAAGCTGGAACCAGTTCAAAATTTTGAGTTTTAAGCTATTTCACTGTTAGTGACCAAACACGCTTTATCTCAGCGAGAGAAGCCAAAAATGGACAGTTTGTGAAATTTCAGCACCACAATCAAATTTCAGCATAATTTGCTTAATATAACTTGGAAATGCTGAGAAACAGTAAATCTGGTTGTTTGAAGCTGGAAGCAGTTCAAAATTTTGAGTTTTAAGCTTTTTTACTGTTAGTGACCAAAAACGCTTTATCTCAGCGAAAGAAGCCAAAAATGGACAGTTTGTGAAATTTCAGCACCGCAATCAAATTTCAGCATAATTTGCTTAATATAACTTGGAAATGCTGAGAAACAGTAAATCTGGTTGTTTGAAGCTGGAACCAGTTCAAAATTTTGAGTTTTAAGCTTTTTTACTGTTAGTGACCAAAAACGCTTTATCTCAGCGAGAGAAGCCAAAAATGGACAGTTTGTGAAATTTCAGCACCACAATCAAATTTCAGCATAAATTGCTTTAGTACAACGTCAAAATGCTTAGAAGCAGTAGATCTGGTTGTTTGAAGCTGGAAATAGTTCAAAATTTTGAGTTTTAAGCTTTTTTACTGTTAGTGAGCAAAGACGCTTTATCTCAGCGAGAGAAGCCAAAAGCGGACAGTTTGTGAAATTTCAGCACCACAATCAAATTTCAGCATAATTTGCTTTAGTACAACGTGAAAATGCTTAGAAGCAGTAGATCTGGTTGTTTGAAGCTGGAACCAAGTCCAAATTTTTAGTTTTAAGCTTTTTTACTGTTAGTGACCAAAAACGCTTTATCTCAGCGAGAGAAGCCAAAAACGGACAGTTTGTGAAATTTCAGCACCACAATCAAATTTCAGCAGAATTTGCTTTAGTACAACGTGAAAATGCTTAGAAGCAGTAGATCTGGTTGTTTGAAGCTGGAACTAAGTCCAAATTTTGAGTTTTAAGCTTTTTTACTGTTAGTGACCAAAAACGCTTTATCTCAGCGAGAGAAGCCAAACACGGACAGTTTGTGAAATTTCAGCACCACAATCAAATTTCAGCAGAATTTGCTTCAGTATAACTTGGAAATGCTGAGAAGTAGTAAATCTGGTTGTTTGAAGCTGGAAATAGTTCAAAATTTTGAGTTTTAAGCTTTTTTACTGTTAGTGACTAAAACGCTTTATCTCAGCGAAAGAAGCCAAAAACGAACAGTATGTGAAATTTCAGCACCACAATCAAATTTCAGCATAATTTGCTTTAGTATAACTTGGAAATGCTGAGAAGCAGTAAATCTGGTTGTTTGAAGCTGGAAACAGTTCAAAATTTTGAGTTTTAAGCTTTTTTACTGTTAGTGACCAAAAACGCTTTATCTCAGCGAGAGAAGCCAAAAATGGACAGTTTGTGAAATTTCAGCACCACAATCAAATTTCAGCATAATTTGCTTTAGTATAACTTCGAAATGCTGAGAAACAGTAAATCTGGTTGTTTGAAGCTGGAACCAGTTCAAAATTTTGAGTTTTAAGCTTTTTTACAGTTAGTGACCAAAAACGCTTTATCTCAGCGAGAGAAGCCAAAAATGGACAGTTTGTGAAATTTCAGCACCACAATCAAATTTCAGCATAATTTGCTTTAGTATAACTTGGAAATGCTGAGAAGCAGTAAATCTGGTTGTTTGAAGCTGGAACCAGTTCAAAATTTTGAGTTTTAAGCTTTTTTACTGTCAGTGACCAAAAATAGACAGTATGTGAAATTTCAGCACCACAATCAAATTTCAGCATAATTTGCTTTAGTACAACGTGAAAATGCTTAGAAGCAGTAGATCTGGTTGTTTGAAGCTGGAACCAAGTCCAAATTTTTAGTTTTAAGCTTTTTTACTGTTAGTGACCAAAAACGCTTTATCTCAGCGAGAGAAGCCAAAAACGGACAGTTTGTGAAATTTCAGCACCACAATCAAATTTCAGCAGAATTTGCTTTAGTACAACGTGAAAATGCTTAGAAGCAGTATATCTGGTTGTTTGAAGCTGGAACCAGTTCAAAATTTTGAGTTTTAAGCTTTTTTACTGTTAGTGACCAAAAACGCTTTATCTCAGCGAGAGAAGCCAAAAATGGACATTTTGTGAAATTTCAGCACCACAATCAAATTTCAGCATAATTTGCTTAATATAACTTGGAAATGCCGAGAAACAGTAAATCTGGTTGTTTGAAGCTGGAACCAGTTCAAAATTTTGAGTTTTAAGCTTTTTTACTGTTAGTGACCAAAAACGCTTTATCTCAGCGAGAGAAGCCAAAAATGGACAGTTTGTGAAATTTCAGCACCACAATCAAATTTCAGCATAATTTGCTTAATATAACTTGGAAATGCTGAGAAACAGTAAATCTGGTTGTTTGAAGCTGGAAGCAGTTCAAAATTTTGAGTTTTAAGCTTTTTTACTGCTAGTGACCAAAAACGCTTTATCTCAGCGAGAGAAGCCAAAAATGGACATTTTGTGAAATTTCAGCACCACAATCAAATTTCAGCATAATTTGCTTAATATAACTTGGAAATGCTGAGAAACAGTAAATCTGGTTGTTTGAAGCTGGAAGGAGTTCAAAATTTTGAGTTTTAAGCTTTTTTTAATTTCAGAAATTTCAGCACCACAATCAATGGACAGTTTGTGAAATTTCAGCACCACAATCAAATTTCAGCATAATTTGCTTAATATAACTTGGAAATGCTAAGAAACAGTAAATCTGGTTGTTTGAAGCTGAAAGCAGTTCAAAATTTTGAGTTTTAAGCTTTTTTACTGTTAGTGGCCAAAAACGCTTTATCTCAGCGAGAGAAGCCAAAAATGGACAGTTTGTGAAATTTCAGCACCACAATCAAATTTCAGCATAATTTGCTTAATATAACTTGGAAATGCTGAGAAACAGTAAATCTGGTTGTTTGAAGCTGGAAGCAGTTCAAAATTTTGAGTTTTAAGCTTTTTTACTGTTAGTGACCAACAACGCTTTATCTCAGCGAGAGAAGCCAAAAATGGACAGTATGTGAAATTTCAGCACCACAATCAAATTTCACCATAATTTGCTTTAGTATAACTTGGAAATGCTGTGAAGCAGTAAATCTGGTTGTTTGAAGCTGGAACCAGTTCAAAATTTAGAGTTTTAATATTTTTTACTGTTAGTGACCAAAAACGCTTTATCTCAGCGAGAGAAGCCAAAAACGGACACAATCAAATTTCAGCACCACAATCAAATTTCAGCATTATTTGCTTTGGTACATCATGGAAATGCTGAGAAGCAGTAGATCTGGTTGTTTGTACCTGGAACCAAGTCAAAAGTTTGAGTTTCATGCGTTTTGAACGTTAGTTTTAAGCTTTATATTTTATCTCAGTGAGAGAATTAAATAACGGAAAATATGTGAATTTTCAGCACTACTTTCAATTTTCAGCCTCATTTGATTTGGTACATGTTCTGTCTGTATTAATTCCTATCTTGCAAGGAATCAACCAAAAACACAAATTGCTTTTCTACAGAAAATTTAATCTGAGGCCAGACGCGGAGAACTGCTTTCAAACTCTGTCGTCAACTCTGTCGGCTCTCAGTCCGCACCTGCCGTTTATTATGATTACAAGTAAGGTGGTTGGGCTTTTTCACACAGTCACACAACGAGTGGATCTAAGACCTTTACCACCGGATGATCTGGAACCTTCTGTGGACATGCCCTTACAAGTGCATGAGGCTGACCATTAACAATCAGTTTTTTCAGGAAGCTGTTAACACAAGCAGTTAATGATCAAAGCAGCTGAGGACATATAAATGTGTAAATGTTTCTAGCCTCCAGGCAACCATCCTAGAAACAGTTAATGATGTACCACAAAAGAAAAAAGTCAAGTAAAGAACACACAAAATAATAATATGACAACATTACCTTTCAATTAAACTCATACGTAAATGAACTTAGATATGTTTTTTTCTAACAGTACAGCATACAAATGCTGAGATGCAGTAGTTCTGGTTGCTTGAAACTTGATACACGTCTTCATTTTGTGTTTCATGAGATTTGAGGGTGAATGACCAAAAAAGCTTTATCTCAGGGAGACAAGTAAGAAATGGACAATATGTGAATACATTAAATTTTCAGCCTTATCAGATTTGGAACTGGGTGCTGTGGTGGCGCAGGGGCAAAGCACAACCCACATATTGAGGCCTTAGTCCTCGTGGTGGTGATCACAGGTTCAATTCCCAGCCTGGCGACATTTATCACGTCTTCCCCCTCTCTGATTACCCAGCAGGGTAAGCCCAGCAGGAAGCATCCTGTCCAGCTACTTTCAAATAAAGGCCACTAGAGCCAACAAAACCTTAGTTGAAGCTAAACCAAATTTTGATTAGTTTGGATTAACTTCAGTTTTATGTTTCTGACGTGAACATGCTCCTGTGCTTTTAATCATAATCCCAAAGTTTGCTTGAGCTTAATGGGATCTACAAGTAGTTTGTTGTAACAATAGATTTTATATGAGAAATATTTACTTTAGATGTAAAATACAAAACAATAAAAATCCTGTAGGCTATTTGGTCCAGCCAAAGCAACGATTAGTACTGTTAGGCCTTTTCAATTTGATCCAGAGCGCATTAATCATGATGGGAATATAGAAATCACAAGAGGCAATGAATGGAGAACCAAAACTGATATAATGCAAAATTAAAGAAGAAATAAATATTTCCTTATACATGTTTTCATCAGGAAATTAAATTATTGTTTCCTTGTGAGTTTTAAATACATACTGTACATCTAATAAAAATATATACAGTCAAATTTTTCAGCCACATCAAAGCATATATGTTTTCTTTTACCTTTATTTATACATGCGTCTTTTTACATTTCCTTGTGACTTCTCCTTACTATACCATATGCATTTCTGCAAAACTATGCAAATGAGGAGGCGCTGTGTCTTAAGACCTATCGGTTGGTTAGCATTACACTAGCTTAAATCTACTGGCTTCAACGAAGTCAGCTAGCATTTTATCAGTGAGCTAAAGCTTAGTCATGTTATTAGAAAATAATTCTATAACTCCTGACTATTTTTTGTATGGATGCTCAGACAGAATGTGTGTTTCAGTTAGCTCTCATGGACTCAGAGATCCACCATCAGCTTTATCATATTTTGGACGAAGCAACTGCTGAAGTTGGCTTCCAACTGAAGCTTCAGGAGTCCTCTGAAGCTAGCAGCTGAGGTGCAGTGATGAGTATCACACCTTGAACATGCAGTATCAACTTGGATGAATGCAGGCCCAACTCCAACACTTCAACCAGCTAAAAATGTGTGGCTGACCACACATGCCTCAATTAACTCCAATTCAGTTAATTTAGCTTCAACAAGGCCATGCTGACTTGTTGCCTTCTTAAGGATGTCCATTAGAAAACATTTTTTGCTGAAGGATGTTCTTCAGCAAAGGAACCTCACAATGTCCCTTCAGTTTGAGCAGGAAATCTTAATCAAGCAAGATTAGGACAGCCACTATGAATTTTTTGGTGGGTTTTCAACAAACCCACCAAAATCAAATGGAGTTTCCAAGGCTGATTCTTTACACCAAAAAGAAATTAGTCACAAAGCAGAGAACTAACACAATATGTCAGAAGAAAAAGATCCTGGATGAGGCCCCGCTTTATGTTATGTACTGACTCATGGAAGACACAACATAAATGATTAAACAAGACAAGTTTCAATAACAGTAAAAAAAAATATTTTCAAATTCTGAACAAAAGCCTGTGATGTAGTCAAAATTGATTCTTCTGAGACCAAGACAAGACAGTCTAAGACCAAGAATTGTACAAGGTAAGGACAGAATTTCCACAAATATTTCAGGACATTACTTTTTATACATACAAAATGCAAAAATGAATGGAATAATGATTAATTAATCAACCAAAACTGCTTCTTGCTATTCCACTAAAAAATGTCATAATAAAGGCAGTCGCACATTGATACATATTTTCTAAACATAATTGTGCAAAAATTGTATGATGATTTTAAAAATCACAGCATGTAAGCTAGAAAGTTGCTGAAATGTTTCATAATTACAAACCGGAACTAATTATTGCCAATAAGTAATACATGACTTAGAGAAACTTGTTTATCCCACTGTTTTCTACCACAGACTTCGATCAGTATGTTTCTGACTAATCTAATATACTACCGTCGTCATCACTCTAACCTCTGCAGAAATTCACCAGATTCCCGGGAGAGAAAATGCACATTAATGCACACACCTAGATGAAAACATATACTAGTCAAGTGTGAAAACAAAGTTGGAGACACACATTATCATCATCACATGGACAAATGGGAGTCAGTGGATGAAAAGAAAAATCTTGTAGGAAGGAGTTAAAGGGCCGGATAGAGTCGATCTTCCTGTAGGAAGATGACATATGTTGAAACATTGGCAGAAAACCCGAGTGGAAGGAGGAGTGGGGTGTGTTGAGGAAGAGATGAAAGGAAGATGTGAGGAAAGTGTGATGGAGGAAAAGATGAGGTATGAGATGAGAGTGGCTGCAGTTAATTAATCTGAATTGAAAAATAACAAGCAAGAGTTGAGTACAGGATAAAAACAGAGGGAACAGCCTTGATTGCATGATAAATAAGAAATGGACAGAAGGTGTAAAAAGAATTAAAGCCACACAGCAGCGTCATGCAGCCCTTGCAGCTCAGCGCCACTCCGGGCTATGCAGGGCTACCGGCATCGCCACCCACTTGCCACCGCAGAAGCTCTCGCGCAGTTTCCAGCACCGCAGCCCGCTCGCCACCGCAGAACCTGTCACACATTTTCCCCACCCGTCCACCAGGCGATAAACATGAATGCATTCGGCTGCGCTCCACGATGACGCGCAAAAAATATGGTTCAGATTGGCCAAGGAGATATTACTGATGGATTAAACTAGTGGGCACAATGGAGTCAAATTACATTATAATGCTGTTGAGCTCTTTAGAGGTGAACAAAGGTCTTACATATTGAGTTTTGTGCCAATCAGATTATCCATGTGTGATTTAAAGACAATCATATGAATATGGCAAGGGACTGATATTTGCCATTTGGCCATGCCCACATTGTTCAGCTAGCAGCGAGCATTAACAGAGTTCATCATATTATCATTTTAAGTGAGTTTGCACAGGATTAAATACCTTTAAATAATACAGTAAAAGTAAAACATATAGCAGAAAATACAGGTGACTTCCTCTCGGAAGTGGGCGGGGCTAAGTTGATGACATGAACTGACCATCACAACGTGATCAGGATTGGTTTGTAGTGAGACATATGAATTCTTATGCAGCTGTGGAAGTTTTTGAACCTGGATTTTTCATAGCGATTAGTCAAAGTTTGACACTTAGCCACACCCACATGCTTTGATGTATGAGAAATCTTTTGATAACTTTTCAAAGGAAAAGCTATCCTTTGAAAAGGATAACTCAGCACAGCATTCAAGTGCTGAGTGATTGTGATGTCTGTATCTGAAAAACTGTTGGACGAGTTCGATCAGATCCAACGTTTAAAAAATGACGGCTTTGATCCAAAATGGCCGACTTCCTTTTGGGTTAAGACCATAGCTCCAAGAGATTTTTTTGTCTGTCATGAAAAGTTACAGAAGTGTACCTAATTTCGTAATTCTAGGTTAAAGCATTGCTTGGGGCTGATCATTTAAAGTATTCTAGGGGGCACTATAGAGAAATGAGGCCACAGCAACCAAAGTTTCTTATGGATTCCTGTCGGCAGGTGAATAAGGATGCGTCCTATTGAGTTTAGAGCAGCTAGACCTGAAGCTGTGGAATTCAGGGCCCAACGCATGGCAACGGCGTCACAAGTCAACTCGCCACGCCGCCTCCTCCATTGAAGCCAGTTGGGGTTGGAATTCACAAAATACCAACATGTCTTCTGTCTCTGGACACAGTTTCATGTTGATTAGGTCAAAGGGGTAAGATAGTGACCGTTCACAGTAAAACGTGACACTTCCTGATCGCAGGGGGCGTGACCTAAGTGATGTGATCATTTGACCATTGAGTATTGTAGGACACCCGATGATGATCAATCACTGAAAGTTTGGCCCCTTTGAGAGGTTTTGTGTATGAGATATGAGTTTTGTGTTTCACAGCGAGTAGGTGAGCTTTGACCCCTGAGTACCCCCTTTCAGTATGCTCAAAAACTCACCGTTTTGATAACTTTTAATCGGCCATGCCTTATGAACAGATTGACCAAGTTTGAAGGCGATCAATGAAAATCCCAAGGAGGAGTTGGATCAAATGCGAAGGCTGAAAACGGCAAAAATGGGGTCAAAATCGGAACTTCAATCAGAATGGCTAACTTCCTGTGATATTTGCACTATGACATTAATTGTAATTTCTGAGCGTCTTGAGGAGCTCTACAAGTGTACCAAGTTTCATATGTCTACAATGAAGTAAGTGAATAGCAGAGGGTCTTTTGAAAGTTGCTAGGTGGTGCCATTGAGCTGTTTCTATTGCAATTTTTGCAATAACCTTAAAATACAAAATTTTTAAACAGACTTGACGTCAGGAAAGTTTGGTGAGGTTTTGAATATGATAAAGCCCCCCAAAAGGGGGGCAGAATCATAAGAATAAGAAACAGTATGAAAACAATATGCCTTTACAGCGCTTTGCTGCTCGGGCCTAATTAGGATGCAAAGACATTGGATGACAGGAAGATGTAGAGAAAAGATGAGTTGAATCAGAATGAATAAAATGGAACCGCAACATCTGTCATCCCACCTGTTCCTTAAAAGTGCACAAAATTTCAAAAAAAATAAATGGGCTGCTTAGAGGATCAAATTAGATTCCCCAAAGAAAAGCAGCACGACTTTAGTTGGGGGAGAATGTATTTGAGTAACATTGGATCTCTTCTTTTTATTAAATGTATGAGGATGTGCTCCTCACTTGATTCATGTCTTATTTCTTATCTGTGGTTTCTGGCTTTGTGTACATTTTTGAGACAATATTTAACTAGTTTTTTTTACTTTACACTGGGTCCTCATCAACAAAACCCCACTTTATGACAAGGTTTTCTAAACTTTCTAGTGAAAGTGATCACAACTTATGCTGGGATAAAATATGGAATGTGGTTTTTGAATTTCACGACCATCAATCAGAGTCAAATTTTTGAGGTGATACCTTCCCAAATATTATTTCAATTATAACCCTCTTTTCCCTTGATCTACTTCACACAACTGAAAAGTATTACATGAATAAACTTTCACTCTGAAAATGAGTAGATGAGACAATGGCAATGATTGAATAAGGCTGCATAATGCAGCCCTCTGCTCTCTCATCAGCAGTTAGAGGGCGACTATATGAGAGGTGATGGAACAGAAAGACTTAAGTTAATTAAGCAACCTTATCTGCGGTCCCTGCACTCAGAAAAATGCGACATTTGAATACGCCATAGCCATGTAATTACCCTTTATCTCTGTGTGGAGAGGTTAGGAGTTCTTTAATGAAGAGCAGTTTTGTTTAAGAGAGAACTTGAGTATAAATGGTTGGTGCAGGCATGTGTTTGTGTGTGCAGTTGTGCATAATGTGTGTATATGGGGGTGTGTACTTATAATAGGGGGTGTGTTTGCTTATAATAAGGGTGGCTATTTTTTATAAAACAATTCATTATTGATGTCTAGCTTGACCATTGATCAAGCTAGACATATTGGATGTTGCACATGCATGTGACTAATTTCATCTTTTCCAATGCACAAAGGTGCACTGACTGGAGCCAAATGGACAGAGGTTCCATCAGACAAAACTTAAACTTCTTTTACATTTTCGCTGCCATCGTAATGTGTGGAGCAGCTTCTTGAGATGCATACTTCAGCCTGGAGGTGTTGCATATTTCAATCTGGAGAGATTCACACAAAGAAGAAAATAGCAGTTAAGAAGATTTAATGGTACAATTTCTTTGGCGCTTGGACCCGGCAGAAGACCATGAGCCGAGGAGCAGGTGGTCTGCTCGGCAAGCTCGGGATAGTCTCCCCCCTGGGACCAAAACTGGTGGTGGAGTGGAGCCTGGAGATGGGAGAGCATGGAGGATCCTGGAGGACGTCCCTCATGGTGAAGGTGAAGATGGGGAGGAAGTGGGTCGAAGCACGGCTGACGAGCAGGAAGCCCCCAGGGTAGCTTGAATTTTTGAAGGTGTACTTGGACAACGTGGAGCTCCATTCTGGATTGGCTGCAGCTGGGTGGGCAGTTTGAATTTTCGCCATGGCTCCATTACCAAACCATACTGAAAGAAGCCTGATGAATCACAAAGCTCCGTTTCTTTTCATTTATTCACACAATTATGAAAAACAATGACATATTATTGCTGACAGCAACCCAGCACCAAACTCTAAAATTCCATCATCAATTCCTTAACCCCAATCCTACACATAATGTCACTTTTTGTCCACTGATCCCTCAACCTAGTAAAACTACAGACACAGCCTGGCTTTAATATTCAGCTACAATCATTCAATCAATCAATCAAGTTTATTTGTATAGCACTTTGGAAGTTAAAACTTCTGTACATCATAAAAACACAGGTAAATATTACAAGTGGAACATATACAAGGGTTGCACAGTGGCGCAGTTGGTAGAACTGTTGCCTTGCAGCAAGAAGGTCCTGGGTTCGATTCCCGGCCGGGGGCCTTTCTGCATGGAGTTTGCATGTTCTCCCTGTGCATGCGTGGGTTCTCTCCGGGTTCTCCGGCTTCCTCCCACAGTCCAAAAACATGACTGTCAGGTTAATTGGGCTCTCTAAATTATCCCTAGGTGTGAGTGTGTGTGTGCATGGTTGTTTGTCTTGTATGTCTCTGTGTTGCCCTGCGACAGGCTGGCGACCTGTCCAGGGTGTACCCCGCCTCTCGTCCTGAACGCAGCTGGAGATAGGCACCAGCAACCCTCCCGACCCCATTACGGGACAAGGGTGTAAGAAAATGGATGGATGGATGGATGGAACACATACAAGATGACATTGACCGTCCAGTGCTGGGCTCCAATAAGCACACCTTAAAAAGATCCATGATTAGCTATAGCAATCAATTTTATTTAAGAGATATGTATTTTAAATGTAAAACAATACATGTAATAATATGGTAGGCAGTTTAGTTTTTATAAATTTAAATAAAATATTGTCACACAAATGTCAAATAAGTTATTCTGGGTAAAAGATGTTTAGTGGGCCAACAGCTGTAGCTCCGTCCAGCCAAGACAGTTATGAGGAACTTCATTAAGCCTTTTCAATAATGACTTGATGACTATGTTATTTTAACTAAATAATTTCATGTTTCAAACAAAAACGTGATACAATCATGTTGGATAAACAAAAAATTCAACAACTTCATGTTTATGAAATTTAATCATGTTGAGATAACACGATTCATTACAGTCAGCCTTATATAGTGCTGAAGCCGGGATCACGGGATATCACGCGAGTTCACGTGAGACAATCGTTTTTGTCTTTGAGATAACTTGATTCAATTTAGTAAGATTCATTTCCCTCCGAAGAGGGTCTAGCGAGATCAGGGGATCACGAGAGATTATGCAACATAATTGTTTTGCGCCTGGGAAAACTCCAAAGCGGTTTTAGTTACACATTAGACTATAGATATTTGTTTTTCTCTGCAGGGCACTATTGGCTTTTAAGAACTGCACTGAAACAGTTCTTAAATTTCTTCCAGCATTTAAGAACTGTAAAAAATTGTCTTTTTAAGTCTTTTTAATATTTTTTTAAGAAAAGTCTTTGAATTACCGTAATTAAATCCTGGAAAGGATTTTCACACGATTAAATAGCTTTCTTTCAGCATGAAGCATGTTTGTTGAGCTAACATAATTTTCATGAGTTGGACCAACTTAACAAGTACTGTGAAGGTATCGCTGTAACATAAGTTGGTTTCTCCAACTTGCTGTGAACGCGCAGGGGTTTAGCACACTGCATGTTTGGAGGCCTTAGTCCTCGATGCAGATGTTGCTGGTTCGATTCTTGGTCCTGGCAACCTTTGCCATGTCCTCACTCTCTCTGCCTACTGTCTCAAAAAATATGAGCCTCTAGTACTGTAAAAAGTCTTCAGAGAAAAAAAAAAGTTGGTTTCAAGTAAACTGCCATTAATCTTAGTCAAGTAAATTATTTGGTCCAAAGCATTGCAAATTAGTTGGGCTGGCTCTTTTAAATTACATTGGGTCCAACTATAGTAAATGAGTTGAATCAACCATAATAAATTAAACTGAGCCAACACATTTGCTTTAAATTGGAATGACCATAATATATTAAGTTGAGCCAACACTTACTAGAATAACCATAATAGCATAAGTTGAGCCAACTCATTTTATTTAAATTAGTATAACGATAATATATTAAGTTCAGCCAACACGTTTGATTTAGAATCAACCATAGAATAACCATAATAACATAAGTTGAGCTAACACAATTGCTTTACATTGGAATAACCTTAATAAATTAAGTTGACCTAACACATTTGCTTTAAGTAGGAGTAACAGAATTACATGGTGCTGAAATAAAGCAAAGTAATCAGGTGGAAAACCTTTCCATGAATTTTTTATGTTCATCCAAAGAGGTATTTTTTCAGTGTATATAAATCTAATAATTACTGAAGGGCAATATGGTAAACAGACTTTATAATCTGCACTCTTTTGTTTGAATGCAGTATTTATTTACACTTTGGCTTTATGTTATTTCATTTTTATTCAAGTATATTTTTGTTAATGGAGACTGACAATCCATTTTATTTTTATTTTTGGTTCTTTTGTTTATTTTGTTTATCAGTTCCAGTGTTAAGTGTTCTTTTTGAAATAAAGTGTATCAATCTTTGGCAGGAAATTGCATGCATTATTGTCATTTCCATTAAATCAGTGTAAAAAGGTCTTCAAACAATACTATCATCTATCACAATAGTTTTTTGAGACAATTAATCGTTCAGCAAAATTTGCTATCGTGACAGGCCTAATTTTCTGATTTTTTACAAAATTTTCTCTGAAAAGAAGCTGGAAAACTGGTTACAGGTGGCAATAGACTGAAATTCAGGTGGTAACGTGATGGGAGGGTTTGTGAGTCTGTCAACTGTTCCAAATAAAGCTCAAGCATTGTTAATATTTTTGTTTATGACATCTGCAAAGAAAGCCTGTCTTGCATGTTTGAGTGTTAAATGATAGTGACATCGTTTTTCTTTATAGATGAACGTGAAGTTGAGTTTTACGCCGTTTTCGTTCTGCCCTACGACAGAGTTATCTTGCAGATCTTACTGCAAGACAATAGAAAAGTAGGCAGGGAAACAAAAATTTCAAAAGTTTGGGGAATGATAAAACAAATGAATGGGATTAGAAGAGAATACGGATATCCAGTTCTGAAACATGAAAATGTTATTGCTGTGACAGACGAGGACAAGGCAAACATGTTGGTTAAAAATGTTGTTAAAGTTTACAAGATAGATCAATACAAGTAAGAGTAGGACATTTGTCAGAAAAGAAATTTGTTAAAAATGGTATGCCACAGGGCATATAATATGTTTGACAATTTGGAGAGAGGAATTGAGTTTTCTTTATTTGCTGATGATGGCGCAATCTGAATGAGGGGTAAACACTTAAATTTCATTGTTAAAAAGATACAAGAGGCAATTAATAAAATAGAAGAGTGGTTCTTTAAAGAGGCATTCAAAATTTCTATAGACAAAACAAGAATTATTTTTTACACGGACGAAAGTGTATGAAAATGTAAAACTGCAAATATAATCATGAGCTTGAAAGGGTAAAGCCGTTTAAGTTTTTGGGTTTATGGCTGGATGAAAAACTTACTTGGAAAGTTCATATTCAAAACGTAGTAAGTGTAAGAGAATTTTAAATGTAATGAGGTGTTTGGTGGGGAGTAATATAGAATAGAATTCAACTTTATTGTCAATTGCACTGTCACAAGAACAAGCAACAAAATGTAGTTTGCATCTATTCAGAAGTGCTAAACAGGATAAAAATATTTATTTACAGGTGTACAAGACTTAATATAAATCTAAATATGGAGGCTATATGCACAGATCATATAGATTATACAGAATATACAAGATTGTTAGGAAATGGATTATATATGTATTAGTAGGTTTATAATACAAGATAAATGATGGCAGATAAGATTTGCAGATTGCATAAGTGGTGTGCTGAGAAAAAAAGCATTGAAAGCAATATACACAGGCAGTATAGCGTTTGGATCAGCATCAGCAACATTACTCAAAAATTAGATAATATTCAGTATCAAGCATTGAGGTTATGTACTGGAGCCATCAGAACAACTCTATTAGCTTTATTAGTAGAAATGGGAGCGATGCCACTTCCTCTCAGAAGGTTACAGTTAACTTCAACTTATTGGTGTCAGTTAAAGCAGTGGTCCCCAACCACCGGGCCACGAACCAATTGGTACCGGACCGCACAAGAACTAATTAAATATGTCCGTTTTATGTATTAAGTATGGAGGAGCTTTTATTTTGAAAATCCTAAACCGGATTTGTCGGTTACGTTTTGCGCGCCAACATGCAGTAGAATGAGTAAGAAACAACTGCATCGGTCACAATGGAAATCATCCATGTCAAGAAATTTTAAAACCTAGTTGGGAGAAAGAAAGAAAGAAAGAAATTGAATTCTTTTGGCTGAGCTATAGAAAACGTTATAAAAGACATTTTGTTAGAGATTCAGTTATTAATTTATAGAATTCAGGCAATAGTTATTTTTACATGAATATCATCACATGTAGGAACTAGAAAATTCCTGAAGAAATTTAACTGGGGCCTGCCAAAGTGTGCCCGTCGGTTTGGACCCAGCGTTCTGATGCTAAGAATTAGCATCAATGCTAAAGAAAGCTGCAATGTAATCAATAGCATGTGGAGAATCACAAGAATATTAAGTAAGCTGGACATGCAACATTCAGTATGATAAAGTAAGTGTATTAGCTAAAATGAGCAAATATGCTAATGTGAGAATAAATACTTTCAGTAGCATGTGGGGTATCATTAGAATGTTTACTGTCATTTACTTACTCCATTAAGTATACTAAACATGGCTAATAAGTCTGAAAAATAGAAAATAGCTTATTTAAGCTAAAAGGCTAATGCTAATGAACTGCCTTGCTGTGCAAGGCAGTTCCCTAACCTCGGATAAACAGATAATGCAGAATAATATCATTGCACCGCCTCTGGCGGTGCACTGTCCAGAGGGGCATATTGAGGCTTTTATTTTGAAATTTGCAGTACGCTTCATATTAAATGCCCACACTAATCCAATGTGTAAGAGTACTTTGGATAAACCAGTCACATTAAGCCAAAAAGAGCAATTACATGATGTAAAAATTGCCAAGGCTTTTATTTTGAAATTTTTGTTAAGCTTCATTTGAAAGGGTCCTAAGCAGCTCTCCCTGCTCTGGGTTCCGTTGCCATGGTAAATAATCCTCTCTGCCAGCTGTGAGTGAGACATCCAGGGGGAGACAATTCTCTGTTTGAGCCAGCCAGTTTGACCAAAAAAAGCATTGCAAACAACTCTTTCCCGTTCGGGAACCGTAATACATATTCGAAAACCGTTTGAAGCATATGAGAGGGCTATTTGTCGTCTCACATAGTCCCGCCATTCATATCTCTACCTCACTCACAGTATTAACAGCGATGAGATTAAAAAAAGTGTGTGCCAAGGTCAGAAATTTTTTAGAAATACATGGAAGTAAATCAGTGAGATCTGTCTGCTACCCTGGTGCATGACTTTGCTCTGAAGCACCTGGAGAGAAAACCGTAAGCGCTAGATAATTTTTGAAAACATTTGACCGGAGCAGGCATGCGTATCAATGTCATGACCGAGTTTCACACCAATCATGCAATATTTGTGAGCGTGAGGGCGAGTTAAAAAATGATTTGGGGTCAAAATGTCGCTCTGACTCTCACTCTAGCGGAGCGGCCTTCACACTCTGATTTTTCCAAATATCAAAAACTTTAGGTCGCTTATAAAGAAGTTGTGGACAAACCATAATTCATATTGACGTGCTGTCTTCACTTTAAAAGAGATCATGGACGTATCTACAAAATGAAGTTTGAATGGCGTTTCTACATAAAGTTATGACGACAGAGAAAATCCTCAAAAATAGGGTATTTTCAGGATTTACTGGTTGCACCTGGTGAGCTCGTTAGTGATTTTGGGGTCGTTTTTTGCTTTTTACATCGCCATGGTAACTCCAAATCCCACCAAAAATAATAGCACACCTCCCGGGATCGAGCCGCACGTTTTGATACCACTTTTGTGGGTGGGCTCGCAGCGGTACGAGCCGCATTCCGGGTGACGGAAGAATAATAAATAATACTTAAAGAGACATTCTATTGGGTGTAGAACAATAGGTGCCTGCCATGCAATGCATAAGGAGAGCAGTGACTGACTTGCTTCGCAAGTCAGTCACTGCTCTTCTTATGCATTGCTATGGGCAGGCCCCAATAAGAGGAGATGAGTTGGCAGACAAATATGCAAAACAAGATACAAAAAAATAGTTTCATTGATATAGCTATTGGTACTATTCAGTAAAGGAAAAATCAAATCAATTATTAAACAAAAGGTTAAGGAGTGTGTGATTCAAAATTATAATAAAGCTGAAACCATTCCAGCAAAAATGAACATTGCATGTAATTTACTGCCTAGCTGTATGGGGCTTACTGAAGATTGCCAAACTGACCATTTAGTCCTTATCTCCATCAAGTGTTTGCTCATAAAACTGATTCAATATTATTATACAGAAAGCATTAAAGTGGATATACACCTCTCTGCTTCTGCTCTTCTTGTTTCCCCATGGTACCCTTCTGCAGGCTTTGCTCAACTCTCCTATGTCTTGTTCTGTTCTCCCATTTCATTTTCACAAAATTGAACTCCTCCAGCTTTCCACCCCTAGTGCTCAGAATCCTTTCACCACATGACAGCCCGGTCTGTCTGCGCACCTTTTCTGATTTCTCTGGCCCCACAGTCACTGGATCTCTCCCCAGCTGTGCTTCATTCCCTGTCAGCGATGAACTTCTCGCACCACTTCACTGCCTTCATTTCATGCCAGAAAGTTAAGTTGCTGACTTGTTCGTGCCTCGGCTTCTTGTTTCAGCTTGCCTGCATTTTGACCTTTTGCCTGTTTTAATGGGCTCTATATCCCTGAGATCTTTTCCAGAGTGTGGATTTTAAAATTTCTAAGTTTGTTAATGTATGAGGACACATCTTGGTTTCCCAATTCCAGAGTGGAGACAAACTTAGATCCAGAGTCCATTTTCATGAAAGCAAATGATTTGAAACCAACGTGCCAATTTTTTTTCCCAGCAAGCAAAGTTTTTCTCTTCTTCTCTCCTGCAGAGATGGAAGCAGATGCCTGTCAAAGTATCCAATTTTCCACATGTATACAGTTAATATCAAAACCCAGAATAAATCGAGACAGCACTGGTCTATCCGAACAAGCCAATTACCAGGAAATGTTTTTGAGTCAGCTAATAGTTTTTTTTTTTTTTTTAAATGGGACCAAACTAAACATCCTAGATAATTCTTATTCTCTGCACCAGGCAAGAAGAAATGTTGGGAGACTGTTGCAAAAAATGAGATTCTTGTTTCTGCTGAGAAAATACAGTTTACCTGAGAAAAAACAATTATCCTATGGTCAGTCAATGTAAGAAAAATTCTCACCACCCGTGAGAAGGGCCAAATTATAATAATTTTAGTCTAATATAAAATACTCTTTTTGAAATGAAACTGTTAATTCTCAAGTTGTTTACTGCCAAGATTGCATTTTTAACACAACTGACTCAATGAATGCATTAATAAAATTGTTTGCAATTGTTTGCTGTAAACAAATTAATAATTTAAAAGAAAATAAACTATATTAAAGTAGTGCCATATGGTAATACCTAATAACTGGCACATTTACTACATTTATGTAATTTGAATAAGTACAAGTAGCTACACAGGAATAAATATAAGCTATTATTATAATTAATATTGGTCTAAATTTCAGTACCAATATAACATATTATGTAATACATATATATAATATTACATATAATATATGTTCCACCAATTCATAAAGCTCATTATTAGAAAGAAAAGGTATGTGTATTCTAATTTTCGTGATGTTTTAGACATGTATATAGAAAGTTTGAAGATTAGAGCTGTCTTGTGACAACCTTGCTGATATAAAATAATCACAAAGGGAAGATTCAAATGTAGATTTGAAAGTCAACAGGGAGGTGAGAGTAAATGACAAAATACTGCTGGTTTGAGTCCAATAAGAAGTACTAGGGACTCAAGTATTTTTACGATGTACATGCATTTTTTGTGGCTTGTGAAACTGGAATGTTGTTAATACAACTCATGTGTTCTTTATTTTCCTCACTGTTTCACATAAAAAGTATAAGAATTTATTTATTAATTTTTTTTAAACAGGACTTATCTATACAAGTTTTACTTGGTTAATTTAAAGAGGTTTAGAAGTGGAAATACAGACCTAATATGTACATCTTGCATATTAGGTCTGTATATGTCTGGACATTTATCCAGACATATATGGATAAATGTCTGACCACATTGTGGAGCTTATCCAAAATTCCCCGCCATATTCCTATCTGGTTAGTGGACCACTCCTCTGGGTTGAATAAGTACAATTTATTCTGGTTTGTTTTGTTGGACCCACCTTTAAATTATAGTCTCATATTTTAATTTGAGTTGTTTGTTAGACGTGGGCCTAACAAACAACAGGATGTTAACCTCATTCATGAATTTCAAAATCAGTTTGTTTAGAATCATTGTCCAACTTGAACATCCAGTTTTGTCCGAGTCTTAATTGGATGGTTTTCTCTTTCCTGTGCATCTTGGAGCGACTGCTATATCAATGTTCTCATTATATATTAATCAATATACCACAACTGCAGTTTGTGAAATATCCATCCATCCGTTTTTGGTATATCCTAGTCCCTTAGAGGGGTTTGGAGGGGTGCTGGTGCCTATCTCCAGCTAACGTTTGAGACCCCTGAGCTAACGCATCGGGAGAGAGGTGGGATACAGGGCAACACAGAAACAAACAGACTCACACCTAGGGAGAATTTAGAAAGCCCAATTTACCTAACAGTCATATTTTTGGAACGTGGGAGGAAGCCAGAGTGTCCGGAGAGAACCTACACATGCACAGGCAGAACATGCAAACTCCATGCAGAAAGACCCCGGGAATCGAACCCAGGACCTTCTTGCTGCAAGGCAACAGTGCTACCAACTGCGCCACTGTGCAGCCCTGTTAGTGCTACCATTATGTTGAAAAATCTTTCAGTTTATTTTGAAAAATATCAACCTCTTTTTGACTTCTTTCCTGCACAAAAGGTTTACATGCATCAGGAGTTCAATCATTTTTATTGCACATACTTCAACTGAAACAGTTAAAGCAGAAAGTTCACTCACCATAAGAGACAAGCTAGAAGTGAATGACTACGGGGCTGTCATCCGGTTTTCAGCAACTTGTACTAGCGCTGCACTACCTTAAAAGGCTAGCTGGTGAATGTCTGTTTACTAAGCACAGGTTAATCATATCTAAAATGGAAACAGTAACCAAAGCGAACACTTCTTTAAATTATTTGGTTGGGACGGGGTCCAACATTCAAGTTGAAGGTGAAGTTAATGTTTTTAATAACCCAGAGAGCTCAACAGAATGAAAACAGTTCAAACACATATCAGGTTCAATTCAGTGCTGCCTCATTTAATGAGGATGAAGTAATCATGTTTGGCAGGATGCCAATGATTTTATGTTTAATAGATTCCCATAAAGTCATTGCTATGTAAGTTTGGCAACTGTACTAAAAAGAAACCTAAAGTTTTAATCTTCTCTATTAATGTTGAAAAAAAATAGTGTTTAAGCTTAGCTACATAGAAACAAAGGGTTTTATGTAGCAGTAGGCTATTTTTCCAACTTGTGCATAAATTCTTTTTATTGTTTTAAGATATATAGATGTCTATTAACTATGACAAATGAACCAAAGGACAAAGAAATACAGCAATACAGAACATATCCCCGTAGTTTCATAGTTGCATGAAAAGACAATTAAAATGTAAAAAAAAAAAACCACTAAAAATGTACAAATGGGAACAGAAAATCATAGTCCCTAAAATGTGCAATATTTTATAAAAGCAGCTCTAAGTTAAATGTCCTTCCTTGTCTGCAGGGTCAGTGATTCTTAATACTGCGCACAGTTTCATTAATCATCTAACCCGGCCTTCATCACTTTCTCTTGACACTTTTTAATACAGGCAGTCATACCATACATCACAACCAGCTATGCTGCGGAAAGGAAGTCCACAGCAAGACGACAAACCTCGAAACAAAATACAATAATACTTTATATATAATACTTTATTATTAAAGATAATCAATTACAAATGATATATCAAGTGATGAATGAAATATTCATATCATGTGGTGAATTCAGAGGTCATCACATTCAATCATCTTTCTCCATTTAATTCGAGTCTTTTCATCGTCTAAAATTAAATTAAATTAAATTTTATTTTGTGTACAATAATAACATCCCAGATCTTTGTGTAAAATGTAATTCTAAAGGGACTCTAATACACTGCATGTGGGAATGCAGACAAAGCATTTTGGGCAGAGGGGAAAGATATTAAAAAACCTCTCTTAAAGCAAGCTTCACTGGATCCTAAAATGTTTCTGTTAGCTTTATACTCTGGGAAACATAACTTTAGTAAATCAGAATGTACTTTTATAGATATAAGCTCATTAGCTGCAAAAAATATTATTGCTTTGGCTTGGAAAAATATCAGTAGACCTATAGTCCCACGCAGTGGTTAAAACAGATATTGTCTAATTTGCCGCTAGAAAGAATACCATATATTAGGAAATCCAAATGGTATCTTTTCAAGAGGATTTGGGAGCCTTTCATTAATTTTATTAAGGACTTAGACTTGACAGAGGGTTTGTTTGAGTTCTGATTTGCCAGAACCTGTGGTGTGCCATGTTGTATAGATGTGCACATTCATATCTCATATAAATTTTTAATCTGCTTGAATACCCCCATTTTTGAGAAGCTGTGTATCCCTGCTTTTTTGTTTTCCCTTTATTTCATTGATTTTTATTTCTGAGTTGAGTAAAATAATTACTGTCATGTAATAACTACAAAGAGAACCTGTTCGGATAATTACATGCAAAGTGAAAAATATAAATGAAAAATATATATGTAAAAAAAATATATATATTATTTTGTGTGCCATAAATGTAAAGTAAATGTCCAAAAAGACAGTTCAGTGTGCTTCACATCATAAAAACACAAAAATCAACAATCAAAGCATCTTTTTCCAAGTGTCGTCATTTACACATTAAAATGTTGGTCAGTGTTTCATTAATTATAGTACAAAAGCAACTCTAAACAAGTGGTGTTTTTGTCTTGATTTAAAGGAACTCAGTGTTTTGGCTATTTAATTATTTTCCAGAAGTTTGTTCCAAATTGGAAGACTTAAATTGCATGGAAGCTGAATGCTGCTTCTCCATGTTTAGTTCTGGTTCTGGGGTTGCAGAGCAAAACCAGAAGACTTGAGAGGTCTCGAAGGTTGATCGAGACCAGCAGATCTTTAATGTATTGTGGTGCTAAGCTGTTCTGTGATTTATAAATTAACGGTATTTTTAAAGTCTATTGTCTGAGCTACAGGTAGCCAGTGGAAGGACTTTTAATACTAGGTTGATGTGCTCTATCTTCCTGGTTTTAGTAATATCAGGGTTCTGCTAAAAGAATGTTGTTGTTTTTTTAGCCAGACTAGTATAAGTATAAGACTAGCTATTACATTACTGCAGTAATGAAAGAGACTAAAGATAAATGCATGGATGAGTTTGTCTAGATCTTGCTGGGACATTAATCCTTTATTCCTGGAAATATTCTTCAGGTGATGGACGGCCGACTTTGTAACTGTGTTTATGTGGCTCTGAATGTTCAGGTCAGAGTCCATCGCTACTCTCAGATTCTGGGCCTGATCTCTTCCTAGCTAGCACATTATGAATGAAACAACGTTGGAACAATGTCAGGCAGAAACATTGACTCTACGTTGAACCTGACATTCAAACGAAATTGAAAGTGGTCGGTGACTTACATGTTGAATCAACGTTAGAGTTTCAACCACAACTGACACTATATCAGTAATGATTCAACCATCATCTGAATGTGGATCTGCATGCAGATTTGTTGTGTTACATTGACACAGTTAGGAATCAATGTTGATTCGACTATAATTTGAACGTGAATTTGCATGCATACTTGTGTTGACTTTACATGAAAATAGCATATGTGCTGTCCCTGCTGTCCGGTCGAGCTCTGGCTTGGGCCGAAGCTAAGTTTTCCTCCCCCACTGATTTTGGTTGTTCTTATCCCGATTTCATTAAAGAATTAAAACAGGTGTTTAGTCAAGAGACAGACCAGACTTCGGCTTCCCGAGAACTTTGGAACCTAAGACAGGGCAAAGAACGGTGTTTGATTTTGCCATTGACTTTAGGATAAAGGCAGCAGCCTCAAATTGGGATGCCACGGCACTTAAAAGTGCTTACTTTCATGCATTGAGTGAACAGATTAAAGATGAGTTAGCTACTCTGGATGAACCTGCAACTCTAGAGGAGTTTATAAGTCTGACCATAAGACTGGATAATAGAATTCGGTCTCGAGCCAAGGAGAGAAATCGCCGAAATCCCTCAGCCAGAGCCCCCCTACAAGCTACCCGTCCTAGTCTTCAGGAAGCACCCAACCCCTCGGAGACCGCAGAACCTGAACCCATGCAGCTGGGTAACACCCTCCTGACACCTGAGGAGAGGCAAAAGAGACTAGTCTCTCGATTATGCTTGTATTGTGGGGGTCCCAACCATTTCATTGCTAACTATCCCGTACGTTTAAACTTGCAGGCCCGGCGGTAACGACGAGGAGGCTGCCGGTGCAACCCGCTAATAGAAGATCTCGTCTCCTTATTTCTGCTACACTGTTCCATCGCCATCAATCTCTTCCTCTGGCAGTTTTCATTGACTCAGGTTGTGAACAAAATCTAATTGACTCTACCCTTGTTGAACAACTAGGAATCGCTACAGAACCATTTCCGGTCCCACTTCGTGTTTCAGCCCTCAATGGTGAGGTCCTGCCCAGGATAACCCAGAAGACTACACCCGTCCGTCTTGTGATTTCTGGTAACCATTCAGAGCAAATTTCTTTTTTTGTTTTCCCCGCAGTCAGTTCCTCTGTTATCTTGGGGTTCGAGTGGCTACTCGCACATAACCCACAGATAAATTGGAGAAAGGCTACTATTGAGTCATGGTCCAGTGATTGCCATGCAACTTGTCTCCACTCTGCCGTTCCCCCGACTTCTATAACAGCAGAGCAGCATGAGACCGATTCCCCTGACCTTTCATTGGTTCCCCTCGAATATAATAATCTGGCTGCAGTTTTCAGTAAGAGCAAAGCACTCACTCTACCCCCCCCACCGCCCCTATGATTGTGCCATAGATCTGTTACCTGGAGCCCCACTACCCACCAGCCGACTTTATAATATCTCCCGTCCAGAGCGTCAGACCATGGAGAAATACATTAATGACTCGTTAGCAGCAGGCATTATACGCACTTCTTCGTCACCCCTTGGGGCAGGGTTCTTCTTCGTGGGGAAGAAGGATGGGTCCTTGAGGCCCTGCATTGACTACCGGGGGTTGAACCAGATCACCATTAAAAATAAATATCCTTTACCTCTGCTTTCCTCAGCCCTTGAACCCGTCCAAGAAGCCACAATTTTCTCAAAACTCGATCTCCGTAATGCCTACCACCTCCTTCGCATTCGCGAGGGAGATGAGTGGAAGACGGCATTCAAGACACCCATGGGACACTATGAATATTTAGTTATGCCGTTTGGTTTATCTAATGCGCCTGCCTTTTTTCAAGCCCTCGTAAACGATGTCCTCAGAGATTTCATTAATGTGTTTGTCTTCGTTTATCTAGACGACATACTGATTTATTCCAAGTCCCAGGAGGAACACAAGATGCATGTCCGGAAGGTTCTCCAACGCCTTTTGGAGAACAAACTGTACGTTAAGGCAGAAAAGTGTGAGTTCAACCGATCATCAGTTACCTTCCTGGGCTACGTCCTTGAGAGCGGGCAGGTAAGACCCTCAGAGGACAAGATCAGAGCTGTGTTGGACTGGCCTAGACCCGAGACCCGTAAACAGCTGCAGCGGTTCTTGGGTTTTGCCAACTTTTACCGCCGTTTCATACGAAATTATAGCCAGACCGCTTTACCTTTAACTGCACTCACATCCACCAAGTCTAGTTTTACCTGGACCTCACAAGCAGAGGAAGCCTTCAACCGACTCAAGAACCTGTTTGCTAACGCCCCAGTACTAGTCCAGCCTGATATCACAAAACAGTTCATCCTCGAGGTCGATGCTTCAGACTCTGGAGTGGGGGCCGTGCTGTCTCAAGTCTCAGAAAAAGATAATAAGACTCACCCCTGTGCATTTTTCTCTCGCAGACTTTCGCCAGCAGAATGCAATTATGACGTGGGGGACAGAGAGTTACTGGCTATCAAGCTCGCCCTAGAAGAATGGCGACACTGGCTAGAGGGAGCTGAGCATCCCATAGTAGTTTGGACTGACCATAAGAACCTGTCTCACATTCAGTCAGCTAAACGTTCCAACCCTCGACAGTCTCGCTGGTCATTATTCTTTTCTCGATTCAACCTGTCTATTTCTTACCGTCCAGGTTCAAAAAATGTCAAGCCGGACGCCCTCTCTAGACTGCATGCACCAGATGACTCTGAGAAGGAACTTGCTCCCCTGCTTCCCTCCAGCTGCACGGTGGGAGTAGTTACCTGGGAGGTTGAAGACCTCATCCGTCAAGCCCAGTTAACCGAGCCAGTCCCTGAGTCATGTCCACAGGGAAAGACGTACGTCCCTGCTTCCGCTCGATCCCGCTTTCTGCAGTGGATATATTCCTCCAAGTTTTCCGGACATCCAGGTATCAGTCGAACCATTGGGTTGGTCAACCGAAGGTTCTGGTGGCCATCAGTTCATAGAGATGTCAAAGAGTTTGTGTTAGCATGTCCAGTCTGTTCCAGGAACAAGTCCTCCCATCAGCCACCCACAGGATTACTCCAGCCATTACCCATCCCCAAGAGACCTTGGTCTCACATCGCTATTGACTTTGTCACGGGATTACCCCCATCTAAGGGTATGACCACCATTTTCACTATCGTTGACCGCTTCTCCAAATCCTGTCATTTTATTCCCCTTCGCAAACTCCCCACTGCCGCTCAAACTGCCATGCTTCTCATAAAGCATGTTTTAAGTTACATGGCATCCCCCAGGAGATCCTTTCCGATCGTGGTCCTCAGTTTATCTCCCAAGTTTGGCGACAATTTTGTTCCGCCCTAGGGGCGAAGGTGTCATTAACCTCTGGTTACCATCCCCAGACTAACGGCCAGACGGAGAGGTTGAATCAGGAGCTGGAGGCCATGCTGCGTTGCCTGACTACATCTAACCCTGGAGACTGGGCTCAATATTTACCCTGGGTAGAATATGCACACAACAGTCACATTTCAGCAGCTACAGGGTTTTCCCCGTTCGAGGTCTCACTTGGCTATCAGCCCCCTCTTATGCCATACGACGAGAAGGACATATCTGTCACGTCAGTACAGCATCACATTCGCCGTTGTAAAAAAATCTGGTCTGAAACCATCACAGCACTTAATAACACTGCCGCGCAGAACAAGAAACAGGCTGACCGGAGAAGAACCTCTGCGCCCACTTATTTGGTCGGTCAGAAGGTCTGGTTGTCTACCCGGGACATACCCCTCAAGTCCATGTCCAAGAAATTGTCTCCCAGGTTCATTGGCCCGTTTGAGATAGTGTCAATCATCAATCCGGCAGCTGTACGCCTTCGCCTTCCTCCCTCCCTACGTGTTCATCCTACTTTCCATGTCTCCCAGATTAAACCGGTCCTGTCCAGTGATCTTTGCCCTCTGGCCGAACCCCCTCCTCCCACCCGTCTTATTGATGGTCACCCGGCATACTCCGTCCGCCGGATTGTGGCTTCCCGTCGGCGTGGTCGGGGTCACCAGTACCTCGTTGACTGGGAGGGCTACGGTCCAGAGGAACGCTCTTGGGTTCCCAGCTCCTTTATCCTGGACCCCTCCCTTATTAGGGATTTCACCGCCTCTCAGCCCTCCTCCTCTTCTCGTCCGCCAGGTGGCGTCCGTTGAGGGGGTTACTGTTAGGTGGGGGTTCTTTTTCCTGTTTTGTTTTGTTTGTTTTCTTTTCCTCTTCTGTCCTGGGTTTTCTGGGAAGCTGCCATTTCCTTTAACAGCCATCAGATGTCACCAGTGAGCGGAGCCCCTGGAGAAGTGTGGCGGCCAACCTGTAGACGCACCTGTGTCTAATTTTCGAGAGCTGCGGAGGTGCTTCATAAGGACCGCCTAGCTGACACTCCAGTGCCTGAGTGTTTGCCTTGACTGATTTCCTTGTGATCGCCCTGTGACTCCTGGATGTGGACAAGCGCTCCCCTTTGGATTTCCTTGTGTTCCTCACGACGCCATTGGTATTACCAATCGGTTGCCTTCCTCCGTGCACTTACCTCCCTGTTCCCTCCCCGTGGATCCCCTGTGCCTCGCCACAGGCTGAGCCTGCCGGCGCTTCATGTTCCGGGAGCTAACTGTCGAAACCCCGCTCGGAAGTCAGCTCACTCTGCTCTCCAGCTGCAAAGCTTACCTGCTCGCTCTCCGACGGTAACCCACTTCTCCAGCCGCCACCACCGACAATACTTACCTCCGCATTCAAGTAAGCATCCTCCGAAAGATTCTCAGAATTATTCCATTAGACCCGTCCCGTGTCTCACTCCGCTTTTTCTCATATACAGTCTGACGACCCGTTTTCTCCAGTTCCAGGTTCCAGAACTATTTCCCCTGACCCCTCTTCCTTTCCCCAAATAAATATTATTGTTGTTTCATATCGCTTCTCTTGGTGTGTTCTTGCATGTGGGTAACCCGGCTTTCACCCAACATGACAGTAACGGCTTCCTCATGTTCTTGCGCGTAACAAAGCCACTTTTTAATAGTTTTGCTGCAGCCCTCGACAGTCAGCTTTCGGTCAAACCGCTGAGCAGGAGCTGAAAACACATAAATAAGAATGGGGAAGGCATTGATTAGAAAGATGATAAATATCTGAAATGTTTTGAAACATATAGAAATATTAAATAGTATACTGGTAACAAGTCTGAGAACAAACACAAACCGTACAGTTTCCCATGTACACTCACAGTTAAATTAACGGGACACGCTAATGAATATTTATGAATATTTAATGTTTAATGCAATATCCAATCACAGTTACCTATCAAGCTGCAGCATAGTATAGCATTTATGATACTGCACTCATGTTAAAATGAGGGAATAAATATTTAAAATATTAGGGCTAAATAAAGGGCTGTTTATCTGAAGACCTAAAGATAAAACTCAAGGAGGATAAGGGTTCATTTAACACACCAGAGACAGAAAAAATATTTCAAAAGGTAATTTGTGTTAGAAAAATGATTTACAATATATACAGGATAAACAATACTACACCACCTACACTGCAAACTTTAAGTACAGTTCCAAACTGTGCCATCTGCAAAAGTACTCAAATGACATCATGGGGTGTGTGGAAGGGGTACAGAAGGTGGAGTACAAGACATCCATCGATCCATTTTCTAACACCAGTGTCCCTATTGGGGAGAAAAGGGAGTGCTGGTGCCTATCTCCAACTCAAGGTGCGGGCGAGAGGTGGGGTACACCCTGGACAGGTTTCCAGTCTATCGCAGGGCAACACAGAGACAGACTGGACAAAACACAATGCACTCACACCTGGGAATAATTTAGAGAGGCCAATTAACCTAACAGTCATGTTTTTGGACTATGGGAGGAAGCCAGAGTACCCGTAGAGAACCTACGCATGCACAGGGACAACATGCAAACTCCATGCAGAAAGACCCTGGGCCAGAAATCAAACCCAGGACCTAAATAGCTGACTTTTCTCTATGCTTTTCCCAGTTCAAATGTGGAAATTTTGATATCGGAGGTCAAATGAAATGTATGATAAAATAATGTTCCTGATGGGTATTTTTCCTATATACCTAAATAAAAGAACTACAGACACGTAATATGAATTTTATGACAAAGCTTTAGCAAAAGGAGAAGTCTCCGAAACAGCTTCTCCAAGCTGTTTACAAAGAGAGTTCTGATTTCCTTTTACGCGAGCTCCTGTTTTATTGTCTAAGAAAAACAGTCAAAACAGTCAAAGGGGCAGAGGTCGTAAAAAGAACAGAGGTTGTAAACGTGTAGCCTAATCAACATGTAACCTAATCAACTAGAAAACTACTCAACTGCTCACATGAAGATAAACAGACATCCTGACCTCCACGTCAGAAAATACACACATAAGGAAGAGAACACTTTAATTAGACTGAATTTCACCTAAAGTAAAAACAAAATGATAATTCCGAAAATTCTCTAACAGTTCCTTCCAGAATATTCATATTAGTAAAACTGTCATGATTACTAATTTGTGCATTCTGTTTAAAAGATAATTTCTTATGAACCTTCTTGTCATTTTAGTTTATTCTTTTGTGTTCATTTCATTATTCATTTATATGGTCCATTGCATGACCCTCAGGTACTGCAGAAGCCTGTTAATCACCCAAATATTCAATCCAAGTGTGTGGCTGAAGGGAAACACCTAAAACATGCAGGGCAGGGGGGCATGACAACCAGAATTGAGAAACACTGGTTTAACCTTTCAGTTTGACCGCTGAATTGGGGACGATAACCAGACGAGAGCGTAACCTTGGCGTCGAGGGTGGAGCAAGTGTTTCCAGACCTCAGAGATGAATTGGGGGCCACGATCAGGGACCCATTTTATGTCTGAGAAGTTTAAAAGCCTTGTATCACTGCACCTTATTGTTGTCCATATTATATATTTATATATGTAATATGTGTGTATGCAATATATTATTATTGTAATTACGCACATATTACAAAGTATATACATGTACAGTGTGTCACAAAAATGAGTACACCCCTCACATTTCTGCAAATATTTAAGTATATCTTTTCATGGATATACTTACACATTAATGGCTGCATATAGTTATTTTGAGGGAAGACTAAATTTACACTGTTATATAAGCTGCACACAGACTACTTTTCATTGTGTCAAAGTATAATTTTGTCAGTGTTGTCCAATGAAAAGATATACTTAAATATCTGCGGAAAGGTGAGGGGTATACTCATTTTGGGATACTCTATAATGCGTTTGACTGACGGACCTGTATCTTTGACAATATGAAGGATAGTAATACAAGGTTTTAAAACGTCCCGGACATAAAAATCTGAAGACTTAAAATGGATTAGTACCAAGATCCTGTTCCTGATCTGAAACACCATGAGTATGATGAAACATGGTGGTGGCAGCATGTTGCTGTAGGGATTATTTTCTTTAGTAGCCATATTTTTAAAAGTCAAGTTTTCAGAGATGGCGTTTATTGTGTTAGAATGGCATAGTCAAAGTTCAAATCATATTTAATTTACCGTGGGAAGGCTTTCTCCATCCACTAAGACTGAGGATGAGTTGCTTTGAAAAGAATACTGGGCTATTGAGTGAGAATTTATAGGGACATAGCTCAACAAGCATCAAAATGATCAATGAGTGAATGAAAGATGGTCACACATTTAACATTTCCATGTGAAAGGTTTTGTACAGTCTTAAAGAGTAAAACAAAATAATTTAAAATTATAAAGCCTTCCACTGTATTGTTAAACATTTCGATGTGTTATTCAAGGGTGTTAGAAAATGGATGGATGGATGGACTTTTGAAAGGCACCACATGCATTTACATATGCAGTGAGCATTATTGCATACATTATCTGGTTTTTAGATTCATCCGATTTTATTATCTTTGAGACAAAATATCAAAACAAACATTCCCTACAAGCAAATAACTTCAATAAATAGAAGAATGATATCTAATAAAACTCCCTTGCAATGGGGATGCTGGGTGGTTGCTGAAACTCACTACATGTGTGCCTACACATGTGGATTATTGGTAATTTTCACTTTAGCCCAGGGTTATGCTGCACTCTTGTATTTCATATACAAGAAAACCTAATACCTGCACCAAAAGCGGTGGCTCCACCTTTTGTCTGTGGTATCTCCTGGGGCCAAAAGTAAGTGTGAGAGAGAAGAAACAATGGGAATGAGGATGAGCTGAGGGAAGCACCCCTCTTTTTTATGTGGGAAAAAAGGGGGATCAAGTAAGAAAATGAAAAGGGAATAGTAAAGCGTTAGGTCACACCTGAACAAGACTCAAAAAGACAGGGAGGGATACAGGGATAAGTGCGACAGCAGAGGGAGAGAGTGAGGATAGCAGTGCAGAGGGATCCTTTTATAGTGTGTCAAGCAGATAGAAGGGGGTGTGAAAATTAGTGTCTAGGCTTTCAAGACTCCTTTATTTAAGGAGAATGAAGAAAAGAAAGTGAGAAAGGAGAAAGGAGGAGGCTATTGATGTGGGAAAAGGAAAAGAATCACCAGTGATTTCAGGGTTTTTGCATGGACTGGGTAGAAAACTCCAAGAGAAATCCAAAATGAGAGGCTCAAGCTGTGTGCAAGTGGATGAGTCAGCTTGGCCAGGATTTTTTCTTGATTTGTTTTGCCTATTTTACTCTCTCTCGGCACATATGTGCTTATGTATCCAGCTCCATGTATCCTCCCTTCAGGAATAAAGCAAACAATCATTATGGAGCCCCACCTTGTCCCATGCCAGAATAGACTGGACCCACAAGCAGGGGGACCCACGATGACCCATGGCGAGCAGGACACAGGAGGAGCTTCTCCTCTTGGGTCCGGCCGGGTTGTGGCCGGACCCAAGAGGACCCAAGGCAGTTGTTTCTGCAAATAGAAACAACTGCCATTTGCAGTTGTTTCTGCCTGTCACTGCAATGTGGGCCTTTAGGATGGTTCTGTTTTCTCTCCACCTGTAATCACATACACTTATTCAGCACCACATGTACAGGTACTGGATAACTGTACATCCAGCACAGTTACCCAGTGCTGGATGTGCAGCATTTTGGAGGAGGAGGAAGAGAAGGCACCATCTACTCTCATGAAGCAAACATAAAACAAAAGCAAACTGAAGATTGTAGCAAAACAGACTTCAAACTGTTCAGTGCAGTTATTCTCATGACAGTTCATTCTGTGTGAGTGTCTACATTTACAATGCTGTAAAAGGATATGATCCAAACAAACTAGCACTCCTAAAATAGCTTTGTCCAAGCACAGAGTAGTGCGGGTCTCTGCAGATTCATCTCAATTCATTAATTTATTCACTAATTCAATTCAGTGAGGAAAACTTCTGTGTTACATAGATTCATTGCACATGTTCAGATATTTTTGAGTGGTGAACATTCAGAACCATGTCATACCCTGAGTGAAAAAGAGATATTCTGATATCTCTATCTTTAATCAGACAAGCTTTCCCTCAGCTTCTCCCTCTTTCATTCCTTTTCCTATTTTCTCCAAAATTATATACTTTCTTGCTTCCTTCCAATTTCATCTTATGGAAAAATATCAATTTTCTTTTTCCTGTGGGGATAACAAGAGCCAGTGGTAGAATTTTTCTATTGTTTGCCCGCTCTTCAATGTGTTCTTCCATTCCTTTCTGCCCCTGACACATCCAATGAGAATTATTGAATGGCTGATACCCCAGAGAAATAAAAATCAAAAGATTCTGAATTTGAGCACATGTAATGGGATTTCTGTACAGCATAAAAACTGTTTCATCACAGATTTAAAAATATATTCCACCTACTCCACTTTAAACAACTATTGAAGGTTTCCGTTTAAGAGGAATGGAAACATAGAATCATGCATATATGTAAAAAAAAAAAAAGTGCACTGTTGCTGCTTTTTTTAAGAAGGAAAAAGCATGTGATGCTAATTAAATGCACTTTATTAGTTTATCATTGTAAAAGCAACCATCTCCATAAGAGCAGCAGTTGCAGCTCTGGGAATGCCTTAAAATAATGCCATTTGCAGTTGTTTCTGCCTGTCACTGCACAATCTGTGCGGGAAGAACAATTCATATACCATAGTCAGCTCATCTGCTAAAAGAAATCCTTTTGGGATGGCTATTTTTTTTCTTTTTTGTTTTATTGTAATTTATAACAAATAAACAAATAGTAAATAAATAGTTTAACATTTAAAGAGAAAGACAAAATTGAGCAGTAGCAATGACTATTATCATTATTACCCTAATGACTATTAGGGTCTGTTTAATCAAGACAATAAGTCTTCTCTTGTTGGGTCAACCGGCAGTTGAATTAAAAGCATAAACACTTTACAGTCCAATTAACAAGTCCAGTAAAAAATGCTTGCTAAATTATGCCATGTATTATACTGTCGAGAAAAATAGGTTCTTTTATAGCAACTCATATTTTAATTATTACATTTGAATAATTATATCAGTGTTATATTAACTCTTGTAAGATCGTTCCATTTTTAAATAAAACAGCTTGAAATAAATATGTATTTATTTTGTACTTGAAAGTATACATGTAGTGAACATGGACCTGCTGTGAGCAGCTGCTTTCCTCAGCTGAGGATACACACTACAAACTGGGGAGGTGGCAAGGCTCTGACAACAACCTTGGCTCTTGAAATAAATGTTAAAATGTTAGGTAATCAAATCTCTTGTTCTCTGTTTTCAAATTTGTGAATTTGAAAGTGTTGATTTTGTAATCTAGTTGAAATCAATTACATGATTACATGATGGGCTTGAAACTTATTTGTTTAGGCTCTGGGTACTTGTGTCCATTCCTAGTGCATGTTTGAAATAGAAATTTCCAAGGTCCAACAGGAAACTCTAAACAGCAAGGTCTCTGGAGGTCAGAATTTCACAAAGGAAAGCTGTCAGGAGGCATGGGTTGCTGTCACTGTGGTCTCCGCATCTCTTTTCCACCATCCACCAATCCACCATTGTTTGTCCCCGCTTGCTGTCAGGTTCTTTTTGTCAATAAGAAAGACAGATCTCTGCGTCAATGTCTTGATTGCAGAGGGTTAAATCAAATAATTATTAAAGATAAATATCCTTTCCGGTCCATGGAGCCACCCATTTCACTAAGCTGGATCTCTGCACCTCATTCGCATCAGAGAGGGAGATGAGTGGAAAACAGCCTTCAAGACCCCAATTGGCCACTTTGAATATCTAATCATGCCCTTTGGACTCTTCAACAATCCAGCCTTTTTCCAAGCACTCAAACAATATTCTTCATGATTTCCTTAATGTCTTTGTTTTGAATTATTTTATTTGGATGACGTTCATCTATTCTAAGTCCCTAGTACAGGTCTGTCGTGATAAATACAATAAATCAATTAATCATACAATAAATTAAAACTAATTTTATCAACCTCATTTTAATTATCGGCTTTATCGTTTCTTCCGGCCTTTTTCTATTTCTGTTGATGACACTGAATTAAAAAAGACTCAACTCCGGTGCTTTCCATTGACCTTCCCTTCCTCATTTCCTTAGTGCCCAGTGCACACTACACGATCTCAGAGCTGTCAGCCGATTGTCGGCCCATTTTCAAAACCTGAGACCAAACATTAACCGATAGAAATCCTAGGTATAACAGCTCGATCAGGTTCGATCGTGCCGTGTGGCGTCCAACAATGGGCACAAAATAATAGCTACAAGTCCAGTTAACAAATTTTGAAACCAGGCATTAATCAATTCTTTACTACTTTCTACCTGAAAGGCATGTGGCTCTAGTGTCAGTCCTGACTGAATGAAAATCATTAGAATGTTAACGAAGAAGAGCTGAAAAGTTACCGGGTTTATCAATAGCAGTAGCAATTTCGCTCCAACTCCTCCCCTTATCATTTCTATATTCTTTGCATGAAATGCTGAATAAACATTAATGTTTCCACATATCATCTCCATTGTTCGCTGGACTTCAGCTGTTTGGGATTTCCCTCTGTAATTTCACCTCAGAAAGCCAGAGGGAATCTGGGCTTTCTGATTGGCTACCTGTCACATTCAACAGGCTGCGTTAATGCTCCCAGTCGGGAAAACCCGTGATTTATATCAGAGTGGCCAGGATGATCTACCATAACACACCACTCACTACAGGATGATCGGTTACAAAATAGCAAGTGACAATCTTAGAAAGCCCAATGTTCTAAGATTGTCGTAAGGGGAAAAATGGGGGGGAAATTGTGTAGTGTGAACTATTGCATCAGGTAGTCGGATCTGCCCATCTTCTCTACTTAAATCTAATGATTACTGAAGGGCAACATAGCATACAGACTTCATAATCTGCACTCTTGGTTGAATGCAGTATTTATTTCCACTTTGGCTTCATGTTGTTTAGTTTTAATTCAAGTGCGTTTTTTGTTAATGGAGACTGAGAATCCATTTTATTTTTGTATTTGGTTGTTTTGTTCATTTTGTTTATCAGTATCAGTTGTTAAGTGTTCTTTTGAAAATAATGTGTATCTGTCTTTGGCAGGAAATCGCATGCATTATTATGTCATTTCCATTAAATCAGTGTAAAAAGGACTTCAAATAATATTATCATTTATCGTAATAATTTTTGAGACAATTAATTGCTCAGCAAATTTTTTATTGTGACAGGCTTAACCTAGTATACTGAAAAAAATACCTCTTTGGATGAACATAAAAACGTCATGGAAAGGTTTTCCACCTGATTACTTTGCTTTATTTCAGCACCATGTAATTCTGTTACTCCTATTTAAAGCAAATGTGTTGGCTCAGCTTATGTTATTATGGTTATTCTATGGCTGATTCTAAATCAAAGAGTTGGCTGAACTTAATATATTATGTTTATTCTAATTTAAATAAAATGAGTTGGCTTAACTTATTTTATTATGGTTATTCTATTAGGTTTTGGCTGAACTTAATATATTATGGTTATTCCAATTTAAAGCAAATGTGTTGGCTCAATATAATTTATTAAGGTGGATTCAACTCATTTACTATAGTTGGACCCAATGTAATTTAAAAAAGCCAGCCCAACTAATTTGCAATGCTTTGGACCAAATAATTTACTTGACTAAGATTAATGGCAATTTAGTTAAAACCATCTGAAAGAACGAGATTGCGGATACAAGTGGCCGAAATGGGTTTTCTCCGTAGGGTGTCTGGGCTCTCCCTTAGTTAGGTATGCCTTAGTTGATTTCTTTTGGGCCCATTTCATTATATTTTTGAGATTTGATGTTGGATGTCTTTTTTGAAGAATATTTGGAAAAATAAATATAAGCTATTTTTTTATATATGACTTTGTCCTTGTGCCTTACTGGACGGACTGTAACAAAGGTTTTTTTTTTCTTTTTGTTGAGAGTATGGGTGGGGAGTAAGGTATCTGACCTTCCTTTCTCATGCTGTGTCCTCTATGGCTTAAGGCAAACTGCACATGGGATCTCTTATGGTTTTCTTATAATGATGGTTTTCTTTTTACTTATACTGTTCAGTTATAATATGCCTTAATTTCTGAGGCTTGTAATGTAAAATTAAGTTTGTTTATTCTACAAACATTAAACAAACAAACAAACATTATTTAACTTATTATTCCCCTGTTGACTTTTTTGGATTTTTTTTGTTTTCACTGGATTTTTGTAAGTTGGCTTTCTTTTCCCAACAAAAAAAAAACCAAACAAACCATAATGCTCAAACAACTTCTTGTCATGTCCTTTGTACGTTTCACCAGTAGTAATATCATGATAATCTGTTGATCGCATGTCTTGTGTGATGCGGAAAAAAAAGCATATAGAAGCACTGTCCCAAGAGTACTTTCTATAGTAGAGAAAAAGAAAACTAGTAAACAACTCTGAGTCAGTAGTGCCATCCATGGGATGAAAAGGAGAGTGCACATTGCTGAAGCAGCAGCTTCTTTGATGCTTTGTCCAGGAAAGATACAGGGAGGCCAAGTGTATTATCCATAGAGAACATGAAGGTATTAGTAATAGCTCAGACATTGCCCCCTCCCAGCAGGACAGATGGTTGTGCACTAAAACAGAGAGCCAGGTATAGCTCTGATAGAGAGAAAAGACTAGCTGATAATGAATATAAGGTTAATGGTGATTGTAATTGCTGATAATAAATATTAGTCAGATAAAAGCAGAGTGAGAAAGAGTTGTCACTATGTCCTCTAGCCTCTAGCAAGATATTCATAACGAAAGCTCAAAATCAGCCACTGTGAGTCACTCTTTTGTCACACATGTTTATGAAAGCCACAATGTAAGGCGTGTGAGGAAGAAGCAAAATAAAGGTGCTTAATAATACAAAGATAAACTTACAAAAGCAAAGTCCAAGAAACCAGAAAGAAGAACTAAAGAAAATGAATAGGTCCAAAACCAAACCTAAAGCAGTGAAGCAAAGAACAATAACAACCAGAGAGCCTATGTAAGGAGAGAAGAGTGGACAATGATGGTAGTTGCAGATGTGAAACAGCTGTGTGAAAGAGCAAACAGCAGACTGGGGAGAGGTGAGTAATTAACACAAAGGAAGCTGAACTGGACACAAAAAAACTAAACAATGGGGAATACAGACAGTTTATTCATTAATGTGTTCTATTCTTTACACATTTGGACGCCTTTCTCTTTAATTACTAAGACATTAAACACAAAGAAGTGTACTGTCAAGATCTTTTAAATAATGATCAAAAAAATCTGAAGTGATTTGAGAGGAACCTCAGTACCTGTAGTTCATCACAACTACAAGCTTAGCTTTATCAGCCATAATGAAAAAAAAAACATTGCCAGCCTACTCTTAAGAATTGACAGGGTTTCTGCCTCATGAAAAAAAAAAAAAAAAAAAAAAATATATATATATATATATATATATATATATATATATATATATATATATATATATATACACTTACATTTTTGTGAGTAATTTATATACTTAAATTTTTGTGAGCCAAAAATCAAAGTATATATATGTGAGCCAAAAAAACAATGTGGCTTTGATGCTTGACATGTAAAAGACCACTCACAGAGGGTTCATATAAATGGTGGTGCAGGGTGCCCTGATCTGTAAGAAACCCTTTTAAATTGTCCGGTTTGAATCGTGGCAAACTGCATGATGGCGGGTTGCAGGATCGGAACAGCCTGGATGGCAGTCCAACCTCTTTTCCAGAGATAAAATCTAGCACTGTCTGACCAAGTGCTAACATGCAGCTGCAGGCATGCTCCTCATGCCTAGTTCATTGCAGCAATTATTAGCATAGCTGTATCCCCAATAACACTGCTGTAATTTTAAATTCCAATCTGTAAAAATAATGAAGTCAAGCTCACTCAGATATTGCAAATATTAATAAAATACATTTAAAAAAACTCAGACTTGGTCAAAGTTACGAATATCTGTGATAGTCAATTATGTATTTGTTTTACATTTTAAATTGGAGCTGATGAAGGTTCCCCAGGTTCTTTTTTTAAAAAACTGAAGTAGCCCTTTATTCCAGGTCATTGAGCTTCTAATCAGACACTAACTTCAGTGTCGTCTCTGGCGAATTGATAGGGTTTAGGGAAGCCGTCCACTACAATCTGTGCAAGAATATCTTCTTGCTCCTATGTGGGCTATCCAATCATAGAAACAGATGGAAGAAGGCCGACCAATCAGAGAGGCCGGATGACAATCAATGGAAGTTTGAGTTCCATTGATTGGAACTCAAACTGAAAGGAGGAATAACGGGATAACTTACAACCGTGGCAGAAGTACTATAAAAATCAAATTTGTAATTATTAACGTTGTTACTTGCATCCAAAGGTCGGTTGTTAACGTAAAAGCTCGCTTCCTCCCTGTGTCTCTCTCCCCTCGCCACCCACCCCCGAAGTCAACGCAGAGAGGAGCGGAGAAGGGTGGCAGGTGCTCAGTTGTGGGAGACACATTGCTTCAGACAGTCTCATCGAAGCTCAAACAGGGCGCCGACTTTCACCGAAACGGATGAAAAACTGCCTGAAGCTTGCTTCAATTAGGAAGAGAATTCCAGTGAGTACAAACTGAATAATTAAGATATATTTGAAGTGGCGTAGTTTTGTCGGAAGTCCCCGGGACGGAAAAAAGCGAAGAAGGCTGAACCGGCGTCGCAGCAGCAGCTTTTACGTTTAGAACCACTAGTTGTAATTTCATGTATTTACATCTATTTTTGTTTTCAATTCAGTGTATACAAACCCTTTTCCCCCACTGAAACAAGTTGCAGTGTGTTGTTTTTATTTTTTTAAAAAACCTGTGTCGTAAATTTCCCCCGTTCATGCGAGCTGCTGGTGCATCACGGAGCGACAAGTGAAATACGAGAGGAGTCCCTCCTCTGGAAGAGCGGATATAATTTACTACTCGTGTTAAAGTTGAGAGGGAAAAGGAGCAAAGTGGTACCTGAGATTAAAAGGAGGCACAGGATCTAATTTTTTTCAACCCACATCATAGACTCAATTAGTAGATTGTGTGTGTTTTTATAATATATATGAGGAGATCACAGATGGGTAGTTTTCGTGTTTGAACGCATCGCTGTCAGTTAATGATCCTCAGGACAATAAATCCCCAGCGAAAGGCATCAAAACAAGCGCGGATTTGAGGTCTGTTGCAGAGAATAAGCCGATAAACACACTCGAATGTATTAATTTTTCTGCTCATCAATCCAAATAAAAAAGAGGTATCGTGGGTCTCACAAAGCTCTCTACATCGCAGTGAGAGATTATGGTTTTGCCTTTTTTGAGCTCTTGGATCGGGAAGCTCGCTGAAAGGCTTGTCAGTGTGGGAAAACTCCTGGATCTTCTCCCCTAATCTGCGCTGCCAGCTTGTGGAGCACCGAAACACTACCGCAGAACACCGCGCAGGGCAGGAAGAGCTGCTGGAGCAAACCGGACTTTCTCCACCGCTTTTACGTGTGAGGATGAACCCGGGAGGTAGCCGTGAGAAATCCCGGAATGGGAACCTGCCTCTTTTCCTGATGATCCTTCTCGCCTGCAGCTGCCACATGTTGCACGGCCAAGGTAAGAGAGCTGTTTTTAATTCATCTGAAATCATTCGAGAGAAAATAAATACATAACGAATTTCTGTTCAGTAAAAAATATATTACAAAGCATCTGCTGACAAATCCATTGCTAACCATGAAGAACAGGGGAGAGGTGAGATAAAGAACCTTCAACTAGAAAAACGCAATGATTCATCAAAATCAGTCTGGCAATTTGGAAACATAGTTAGAGACTCTGCTTTTCTTTCCTATTTAACTCCAGATATTTGCATGACCGGTGAATGGGTACAAACAACTATTACTTTAATCCATAGAAGTAAGTTTGTAACTGTGCTGCAAGTTGGTAGGGACATGTATTGAGGATGATGTCTTATTTGTTCTAAGAATACAGCCAGAACTTACCATACAGTCTTATTCAATAAATTAAGATACACATCATGATAAGGCTTGTCAGATTAATAGCATCTTTTAAAAATTAAATCTTTTAGCAGCTATTAAAACATACTAAGAGATATAAAGACATTAAAACATTGGTTGTCTAATTAATTTATGTAATGTCTTTCACTTGGTGATTACTAAAAGAGGAACTTTTCAGTAAGATTCTAATTTATGGAATGAGTCTGTATATTTGCTCAATGAAAGGAATCGGTCATAAAAAAATGATTGTAGCCCCCATATTTCTTATCCAGTTTCTATGCATTTTGGCTTAAATTAAAGCTGAGAAAAGTGCTGATGTTTGGATATGTAAAATATCTATATCTCTCTAGATATGAACCTATAAACAGTTTGGTTTCTGTCAGTTTTGTCAAGTGACCAGCGCTGGTTCATTAGCCAATTTAAACACCTGCTTTACTGATAATCTGTCAGAAAGTAGATATTAGGTCACCTTATTTGAGTTAACTACACTGAAACACACCGATCTACACAGCGCAAGTTTATATTATGGTTGTCAAAGTCAAGCTATAGCATAAGGCTACTAACCTACTTGGCACTTATATATAGTTTTTTTTTTTAAATTTAAACCATTTACTGAGTTGTGAAATGTGATTCCTTTATATTTTATCTTGCCATCGTAGCGTTGACCATTAGTAGAAAAACATTGCTCCCCTCTATCAGATTCTTTGATTGACTGTAATGTGACTTTATGTGACTTTAAGTCACATAAAGGAAAAAAGGTGGAAATATTGGTATCCACAGTTGGTGGGGACATGTTCACACCATTACATTGTCACATTAAATCAAAAAGCTATAAGCAATTTTTTTTGGAAAGTTTATGTGATAGACCAGCACAAAATAGTGCGAAATTGTGATTCTTAACCCTCACAATTTTTGTTGTAGTCACAACTACAGAAATGTGGCCGCTTTGCAAATATAGAGGCTTAGAATTTATCCAGTTTTAATGCACAAAATATCTCTGAGCTAGGGTAGATGAAGGGTGAAAATAAACAATAATTTTCATGTTTTGCCACGTCTTCCTAATTGGATTTAGAACTGGGACATTTCAAACACAACAATATGCTTTGATGGAAACCGTCCATGCAGTGCTGACTGCATGTTCAGGGTTGTTGTTTTGTCGGAAGGAGAATCTCAGAAGCAGGAAGTATTTTGAAGCCTCAGACAGGTTTTCTTTCCAACGTCTCTGGATAGCTCTCTGGTTCCTGCTAAGAAAAATCATTTCCACAGCATGATTCTGGCATTACCATGTTTCACAATGGATCTTGTGAGTTCATTGGTTTCTGCCACACAAAAATGTGTTTGGCCAAAAGAGCAAAAACGAGCCAATCTTTTCTGTAATCTAATCTTCCACAATATTTAAATTTAAATAGATTTATTGTGTTTTTATTCTCGAATAAAATTCCAATGAATTTTACTAATGTTTGTTTATACACTGAAAAAAATGAACTTGGGGGGGCTATCCTATTAACAAAAGAATATCATGTACTTTTTAGAGATTATGGAAGATCATGCGACATAACTGTTTTGCGCCTGGGAAGACTTCAAAGCGGTTTTAGTTACACATTAAACTATAGATATTGGTTTTTCTCTGCAGGGCACTATTGGCATTTAAGAACTGCACTGTAACGGTGCAGTAATGCTAACCCCCTGCGCCACCACAGCACGGTGGCGCAGGGGGTTAGCATCCTACATGTTTGGAGGCCTTAGTCCTTGACACAGACATTGCTGGTTCAACTCCCGGTCCCGGCGACCTTTGCTGCATGTCCTCACCCTGTCTGCCTACTGTCTCAAAAATATACGAGCCACTAGCACCGCAAAAACTCTTCGGAGAAAAAAAAAGATGGTTTCAACTAAATTTGCATTAATCTTAGTAAAGTAAATTATTTGGTCCAAAGCATTGCAAATTAGTTGGGCTCGCTGTTTTAAATTTCATTGGGTCCAACTATAGTAAATGAGTTGAATCAACCTTAATAAATTAAACTGAGCCAACACATTTGCTTTAAAGTAACCATAATAAATTAAGTTGAGCCAACACTTAATAGAATAACCATAAAAACATAAGTTTAGCCAATTCATTTTATTTAAATTAGAATAACCATAATATATTAAGTTCAACCAACACGTTTGATTTAGAATCACCCATAGAATAACCATAATAACATAAGTTAAGATAACACAATTGCTTTATATTGGAATAACCTTAATAAATTAAGTTGACCTACCACATTTGCTTTAAATAGGAGTAACAGAATTACATGGTGCTGAAATAGAGCAAAGTAATCAAGTGGAAATCCTTTCCATGATTTTTTATGTTCATCCAAAGAGGTATTTTTTTCAGTGTAATGTGACAAAATCAGAATAATTTCAGCTGCAATGAATACTGTTTTAAGACACCCCATGTGAGTGGATCTTTTAAGGGGTGCCTCCAAAATGTTGTGTGAAAGCTGAAATTTTGCTAAATTTAGCAAGACTGTTGCTGAGTTGGCAACTTAGAAAAAAATGATCGACTTGGTGATTTATCAGTTCAACCCCTGTAAGCAGCTATGTGAAAGACATTTTGGTCAAATGAAGAGAAAATTCCTGATCTCATTAAAATTTTTTTAGAATGGTGCTAGACAGCTCTGAAGAAATTGGCTTTATTGATATATTAGTTCATGTTTTTGAGTCCCAGCAAAATGACCATCATCTTAAAATAGATCCTGACCCAAATAATTGAAAATATTTCATTTGAAAATTTTATTTAAAGTAGGGGTGCACTGATATAACGACCAGCTGATAAATCAACTCTGATTTTCTGAAATTTGGAAGATGTGTAATTGGCTGATACTTAGATGTGAAGTGGCTCTTATCCATTGATCTTATTTGCCTTGGCAAATATCTAAAAATCAGTCGCAATTTGCTCTGCTGTGAGATCTGGCCACCATGTCCTGTATGCCCATTCATTGTTAACAATAGTTGCCAAACTGTTACCAACCCAGCAACTTTCTTACTATATTTAGGAACATTTCAATAAAAAAATATCAGTAATTTAAACATAGGAAGGGAAACATAACTAAAGTCTATTTAAAAAAATATTAGATGCAATTCATCAAAGCAAATTTATAGAGTCAGCCAGTGCCCCCACTCACCTATTTAGTGCCCCCCATGGGTCTCAAAACAGTGTCTAGTCTCTGGTGAGCCTGCTCTTAATCAGCAACCTGCTTAACTACAGCAGCTGATTTGCACAAACAATTAAACACATGCAGACACAACGTATTAACATAAGCTGCCCTCTATTCTGGTCCAGCTGACCAGAATAGGTGTTAGTATTAGTATGTGAGGCCTGTGGCTGCAGGCTGTGGCAACTGTTGAATATGACTACAGAGGAGAAGTCTGATATGATGAGATATTGATTTCTCACCAAAGCTGGAAATACTGAGTTGCCATGCTTCATCGCTGTGCATGCTCTTCTTTTTTTAACTCGTAGCTCTGGTTTAGGGGAAGCTGTGCTGCTGGATGCAGGGCAGCATGTGTGCACGCTCCTCACAGGACTATGTCAGAGTGACAAAACAAAAGCACAGAAAAGGTCAGACTGGGTGTCGACACCCAAGCCATTCTGTGGGTCACAGATGGTGCAGTGGGAGGAGAGGAGGAGGCTGAGACTTTTTGGAAAAAGTGGGTAGGGGGTTTGGTGGGTCTCAGGAATGTCTGTGTGAAAGAGAAGCGGGTTGTTCTGTTTTGGGAGATGTGAAGAAAATGTGTCCTGCTTACGTGAGACTGGGGGGGACTAGCAGGGATGAATTGGTAGTGAAAGGTGGGAATGCGGTGCACCATGGCTGTCACTCAGAAAGCTGTGCTTGGAGTTTAATCGATGATGATGATTATATGACAACTCTTCAATGTGTGTCAAAACCTGCTCCCTTTCCTCTCCTTCTTCCTCTTGTCACACAGTTTGCTTTTCCCCCGTCCCTCACTTTTTTTCCTCTGGCTGCAGAGTCAGCTCTTTCAATTCTCCCATTAATGTCAAAGTCTCACCATCAGACCCAAGTCGACAACCTTCTGGTTCCTACACACACACTTTTCCCACCCTTAAATCCCCCCAGCTCCTCCCAGCTGTCTTGGCTGAAGGGGTTGTGGTTTGGGATGTGGGTGAGGGGGGGGGTTGAACTAAAAATGAGTGAACCAAATTTGGGACAAGGCTGGGCTGGTGGGAGGGTGGGAAGTTGAACTATCGATATGGTAAGCATTGCCAAGTGACCACTCGAAGCCTGTAGATTTTCCAGGTTCCGACCCCTTTATCTCGCATTTATTAGGACGTTTGGTTTTAGGAGAGGAAAGATGAAATTCATGAGGCAAGGTTGATCCTCCTGTTCCTCTCATCTCCCACCTCCCTCTGCCTCTATTGCTGCCTCCCCCCTTTCTCACAGTCAATTGATGCCCACACCCCTCCTCATAAATTTGAAGGTTTATATGAGCCAACTCGTCTCTGGGAGCACATTTAAATAAGCTCATCGATCTTTCATTTTATAGTTAAGTGACGGCAGCATTTTGCTGTCTCTTTGCTGCCATAATTCACCCCTCTGCCCCCTCCACCTCTCACACTGCCTCTTTGTCAGAGAGTGGTCTCTGTTCCACAGATGTTTGACTTGTTCACATCTCCAGAAAAGATTCAGACTGCACCTAAACCTGGTCTTCGGTATGAGTCGGAGGATAGGTCATTGTTGGTGTTAAAATGTCATGCATATTCAACATTACGGAGAGACTTTGTATAAAATCCAGTGCCGTCTTTAATAGTGCAGATGGTGGATGAAAACTACAGTCGCTTGCAAAAATTGTATACACCTTAAAGTCATCCACAGTTTGTTACATTACACCCTTCAGTATATTTTTATGGAGTTGTACATGATTGACCAACACAAAGTAGTTCATAGCTGTGAAGTTGAGGGATGATATGAAGTTTTTAAAGTTCTTTGCACATCTACACATAGAATATTTTTCTCATTAATTTTTGCAAAAATAATTCAAATAGATAGCATGAAGCACATAATGTGAATGATAATCTTCAACAATATTCATAGATACTCAGTTGAATTTAGTACTGGGCATTGACTGGTCCATTCGTGCACATCAGTATACTTCAATCTAAACCATTCAATTGCAGATATAGTTTTTGTTGAACTACAGCCCAAAACTCAGGCCTCCTGCAGTCTCTTGCAGGTTTTCTGTCATGATTACTGTGTATTTAGTTCAATTTATCCTCCCAGGCTGTTTCAGAGTCTGGCTGCTTCATTATTCTTGCTGAAGAGAAACAAACCTGCAGCATAATTCAGCCATTAACTTACATCACAGTGGAGATGGTAAATTCAGGGTATTTTTCCATAACTAGTTTTACACCACATATGCATACCATGGGAGAACTTTCAGAAAACTCACTTAAATATGTCTGCTGTGTCCACTGCATCAGGGGTGCCAAACATTTTGCTCATCATGGACCAGGCTTGTTCTCACAGAAGACTTTGTTGATTTAGGGGATAGCTTAGATTTATAGTACGAGTCTGACCTGAACCCGGCCCAATATTTAGGCAGGTTCAGGCCAAAATTATATGCTTCATGGTTAGACAGGGTCAGAACCTCTGACCCTAACCCTGAAGCAGAGGGAAAATTACACAAGAATGCACAATATAAATTTGGACTAATTTGCTTATTGCAGTCTAAATAGAGAAATAGGTAGTTTATCCTGTTAAGGAAAGAAAAAAAAATGCAGAAGTTAGACTGTGAAGCACAGCGCAACTAATATGCACATCTAAACTGGTAGCAGTAATTCAGACTCATAAGTCTAAGTAGAGTTAATTAGTTTGGTTGGATCAGGTTTGACACAATGTCTATGGGCTAAATTGTGCTTGGGAAGGAGGAAGAGAAATGGCATCTTTCACAAATAACCTTGTGAAACAACAATATGCCATGCTCGTATGCCATGCTGTGCACTGGCTGGTAAGTGTACGGACACAAAGAGTTTTCTAAAATGAAACCGATTTACTTTTATTTTAATATTTAAATGCTGCCAAAGTTACAACATCTCTTCTGTCCAGTACCAATAAACCAAGACCCTGCCTTGGTCTTGGACTCGGAGATTGAGGAACAAACTACTTTTATAATTTCCTTTCAACAGAATTCTTCTTGCCAAATTTTCTTTAAAGTCAAACTTGTGAGTTCACAGCTAAAACTCATCCCATCAAATCATTCTTCTACATGACCTGTGGATTTTTTCAGCTTTTCTAGACTTACTATTAGCATGTTGGCTACTTCTATGATTAGTGTGCTCCTTGTCCAGTCTGTTTAGGTAGATGGCCATGTCTTGGTAGGTGTGCTGTTGATTCATACTCTTTATTTTCTGATGATCAAGTGACCTGTCTTCTGTCTTCCTGATATTGTTTGTTCTCTAATGTTCACTCAATAACTTATGAGGTATTCACAGAGTTGCTGGGTTTTTATTCTAAATGGATTGTATAAACTGAACTCTTCCTGAAAATATAAAAATACAGTGAAGTTGGGCACAGTGGTAGTGCAGGAGTGAAATGCACAACCCTTATATCAGGGGACTCAAACTCCAGTCTCGAGGGCTGCTGTCCTGCAACTTTTAGATGTGCCTCTGCTGCACCACACCTGAATAGAATAATTAGGTCATTAGCAAGGCTCTGGAGGACTAATCTACACAAGGAGAAGGTAGTTAAGCCATTTTGTACCTGTGGAACATCTAAAAATTGCAGGACAGCATCCCCCGAGGACTGGAGTTTGAGACCCCTGCCTTATATGGAGGCCTCGGGCTTTGACGCGGCTGTCACAGGTTTGAGTCCTGGCCTGATGACTTTTGCAGCTTATCTTCCACTCTCTCAAAGCCCATTCTCTTGTCATTTCACTTTTAAATGAAGGAGCCAAAAAATCCTTATAGAAAATTCTTTATTGGTGTACTTGACAAATTGTGGAAATTATCAAAGAACATGTACTTTCTGTGTGCAGCTTTACCTTTATTGGCATTGCTGTTTGGTCTTTCTTTTTATTTTAAATTCAGCCTCAGGTAGTGTTATAGTAAAGACCACTTAGCCTGAGACCAAGACCAGAGTGTATGGAGACCGAGACAAGACCAAGACTTTCAGGATCTGAGACCAAAACCAAGCAAGGTCAAAACCAAGTCAAGATGAAGACCAGCGCCCCGCACTACATGACAATAAACTGTGAAATATGATAAAAATTGCTTCTTAAATTTATCTGAAAGATTCCCTTTCCCATATAAACACCTAGATATTACATGCTTAGAGCTGAAATAAATTTCATATCATTTTCAATTCAAACTCTTCATTCTGCTTTGCTTCCATCTCTGTGCCACCATCTGCTGAGGTCTTGTGCCATCCCTAAAAAGATAACGGCCTGGGCGGTTGCCCATACTTCACATGTCAGAAACCACCACCGTCTGCACTATTAAGCATAGCAATAAAGGCAATGGACCAACGGTAAACAACGCTCAACTATGAACATTGACCAAAGTGCAACTAGCAAGAAGTAACTAAGAACAAGCTGACTGTTCTCACCCTCTTGCACTGCTGTAATATTTACCACATGACTGGTGACGAAAACACTCAAAGAGCAATGGGCATGCTCTGCGTGCTCTTCCATTCTTGTGTTTTATTAATTTGCTAATTAAATAAATATCAATGTATATAATTAAATGAAATACTATTAGCCACTGCGGTGTATGCAGAGCTTTACAAGAAAAAAGAATAGCTCTTATTGATGCTCCAATTCTACCTTATTAAAGAGCTGTTCAAAAGAATTGGATTGTTCATGAATCTCACTTCAATATCTTGCAGAATTTGGCCACAGTGTTGTCCCTTGTTTGCAACATGTCAGTCAACACTTCTGCACAATAATTCAGTGCAGTGACAAGCTTTTTTCATATACCTTATTTTCCGCCCTATAAAATGCACCTAAAAACCTTAAATTTTCTCAAAAGTTGACAGTGCACCTTATAATCCGGTGCGCCTTATATATGGACCAATATTGAGCCACAACAGGTCTCGCAACTACGGTAAGCAGCCGCCGACTTCATTTTCCTCCGTAGAAGAAGAAGCACATGGTGCATGCTTGGATATATGACTGTGCGAAGTGTGCTGTTTCATTCCCATTTGTGTGGTTGTGTATAGACCCCAAAATGGCTCCTTTTAAGAGATACGACGCAGAGTTTAAACTCAAGGCTGCGATCAGTCACGCAGTAGAACACGGGAATAAAGCAGCAGCAAGTTGTCAGAACGCTGGTTTGTAATCTATTACGGTAATAAAGTTTGACTGACATATCTGACTGTTTTGTTGACATTCCCTTTAGCGCAGCTCCATCTAATGGATGCATAACGTAACCCCAGCCTCTACTATAGCGTCTATTCTATGCGCCTTATAATGTGGTGCACCTTATATATGAAAAAAGGTTTAAAATAGGCCATTCATTGAAGGTGCACCTTATAATGTGGTGCGCCTTATAGTGCAGAAAATACGGTAATTTGTCTCTGCACAACTTAGCTTCGCTAACATCACGTCCACATAGCTTACCTTTCTTTGAGCTGCTTTTCTAAGTGACAATAAAAGTTAGACTTAGTCCCCACCATCTGTGAAAGAGAAGCACTGCTTAATTTACATGTCGCCATTGGATTTCTTATGATTTATGTAGTGAGATTCTATTACTGACGATTAGACAGACATCTGCCGCTCAGAGCAAACCACTGTGCATGTCTTGGAGTGCTGCGTGCGAATGAAATGGGGAGTCGATGACTGACAGTGGTAACAGAAACGCGTAATATGTAAGTCACATTATTGCTTAGATTTTAATTGGCATGTTTTGCATAGATGTTAACAAATAAACTTGACAATATGCTGGGAATTTAGTGATAATTTCGCAGTTGTGGTCTTGACCTGGTTTTGAAATAAAATCCTGAGTCCTCAACGCCTGAGAGCTAGGACCATATATAGTCAAGTCCGAGATGAGACCGAGACCATGAAAAATTGGTGTCGAGACCAGTCTCGAGACCAAGACCGGTTTTAAGTACTGCAACACTAGCCTCAGATACACATGAAAACACTGAGCTGACTAAAGTCAGAAGTTCACAGCAGTCTTAATGACCATTAGGTTTGAAATGAATGAAGACACATATTTTCTGGGTGATAATGGTCTGCATCTAAATTTAGCATATTAAAGGATATTTTTATTCTAATATCCTATATGGGAGTGTGAACCTTTGAGTCAGTTGTATTTTGTTTTATTTGTTTATCTTGTGCCACTGAGTGCCTCCATTTTCCTGTGATGGAGACAAATCTACTACTGTTGAACAGTTTAGGAAATTGTACCACAGGGAGACAAATAAAGGATAATTCTATACTAAGATAAGTTAAGTTTCAAAAGAAACATGGATGTTGTGCATATAAAACATTTTTTATATTGTGAACAATAATCTGGCCCATGCAGATGTTTTCAGTAGCAACTCTGTACAATTTATCTCTACAGGGAAAAATTTTCAGGGTAATGTGTAATATTTTCATTATTGATGAAGAACAGCCGTCAGTTGATTAACATTTTCCTGCTTAATTTGACAACGGATTGTTGGTAATTCTGATCTTTGCCACTAAGAAGCATGTCTTGAGCAGCTCTATCACTACCCTCTCCAGGTATGGAAATGTGCAATTTATGATACTTTTCATTTCTTTTACTACTTTAAGCATCAACCAATGACAACTCCAGCTCTTTTCACTGCACTTTCTATGAAAGACCTGGGTTTTAGGCAGGCCTCATCTTTAGCAGGGTCCCAAGATGGCTGCCACAAAAGACACATCCATGAGTTAACAAACATCTCAACAAACAACACATTCTCATATATATATATATATATATATATATATATATATATATATAATAATTCCCTTCTCACCCACCGCGGGTGGTGATTCTTCTTCCTCTTAGCTCGGGTCCTCTACCAGAGGCCTGGGAGCTTGAGGGTTCTGATATCTTGGCTGTGGACTGCACATTTCTGGACTGAGATGTCTGATGTTGTTCCTGGGATCTGTTGTAGCCACTGTTCCAGTTTGGGGTGACTGAGGGGTCCCGCTGACCACAGGCACCACTGTGGTCTTCACCTTCCAGGCCCTCACCAGTTCCTCCCTTAGGCCCTGGTATTTCTCTAGTTTTTCATGCTCCTTTTTCCTGATGTTGCAGTCACTTGGTATTGCCACATCCACCACAACGGCTTTCCTCTGTTGTTTATCCACCACGACTATATATATATATATATATATATATATATATATATATATATATATATATATATATATATATATATATATATAGAGCAATTGAGGCCCAGATCTACCACACCAGACAAGACCCAAGGTGTAGGTTGTGCAAGGAGGCCCCTGAGACAGTCCAACACATAACAGCAGGGTGCAAGGTACTGGCAGGGAAAGAATACATGGAACGACACAACCAAGTGGCAGGCATAGTGTACAGACACATCTGTGCAGAATATGGACTGGAACCCCCAAGATCAAAGTGGGAAACACCCCCGAAGGTAGTGGAGAATGACCGAGCTAAGATCCTGTGGGACTTCCAGATCCAGACAGACAATATGGTGAGGGCGAACCAACCAGACATAGTCGTGGTGGATAAACACCAGAGGAAAGCGGTGGATGTGGCAATACCAAGTGACTGCAACATCAGGAAAAGGAGCATGAGAAACTAGAGAAATACCAGGGCCTAAGGGAGGAACTGGAGAGGGCCTGAAGGTGAAGACCACAGTGGTGCCTGTGGTCATCGGGACCAGGGGCAGTCACCCCAAACTGGAACAGTGGCTACAACAGATCCCAGGAACAACATCAGACATCTCAGTCCAGAAATGTGCAGTCCTAGGCACAGCCAAGATATCATGCAGAACCCTCAAGCTCCCAGGCCTCTGGTAGAGGACCCGAGCTAAGAGGAAGAAGAATCACCACCCGCGGTGGGTGAGAAGGGAATTTTATATATATATATATATATATATATATATATATAGACGAGTTGGGACGCCTTCTGACCATGCGTCACATATTGATCAATATGTGATGTCAATATGTGCCCAAGACAGGTTTCTTCACCATAAAATGTTGACGATTTCGGAAGGTCGCATGTTTTACATGGATTATTCACACGAAGGATCCTCGGAAGGACGTCCCATGCGTAAAAATATATGACGAGTTGGGAGTGAGAACAGGTTGCAACAAAAGGTGTTGTGTGGTAGAACTAAGTTTAGATAAAAAGACATTGTTTCTTAACAGACTGAGTGGAAAATCATCATAATTAACAAAAATAAAGGCATTCAAACCTACAGTAGTGTGTACATTTTCTATACAATATGCTTAACTTAGTGATAAGGTTTCTTAAATAAATCGACATTTCAATAATGGGTCTTCTGTCAAAGAGTATTTTTTCTAAAAAAAAAAAAATAATAAAATAACACAAACTAAAACAAAAAAACAAATATTCCTTCAAACACTCCAAGTATATTTGTAATTTTCTTTAATGTCCTACACATTGCACATAATCAATCTTCTATTGTCTTTTACTTTACATATTTTAAAAATTATATTAAATTATATATATGCTTTTTTCTGAATAACTGAAGTGTTTTCAATTATTCACATTGTTGTGCCACAGGGAGGAATTATGTGTGAATGCAGCACCGTTTCCACTCACTGCAGGTTCTGTGGGCGTGCCTTTCACTTCCCTGCTCCCTGGAGCTTTCTCCCTGCTGTGCTCGCTGTTTTGGAACAAGGCAGATTCACAAAGCACAATTTTTTTAAATTTTACTCTTGCATTACTGATTGTTAGTGGAGCCAACTGACACCAAAGAGCCAGACCATTAAACATGTTTATGAGCTCCGCAAGCTAAGGAGAATATGAACAGAACTGGCTTGGCTAAGCATTTCGCACTGGTCTTTATTGAGAATTTCACAGAGACAGGTGAAAAATTTTTTATTAATATAATTTACTTTGTTGCCTGTTCACTGTGTATAGTAAATTTACTAGTAAACTAAATGTGAACTAGTTAGAGGCAACTAACTATTTTCAATAATCAGAAGATGACAGATTATCTAATATGACCTAATTTGTTTGGGCTATTTATAGTCTAATTCCCAAGCATCTGCTAATCAGATTTTTATAAATTTGTACATAAAACCCATCGGTTATTCCAGTCTGAACATTTTTGTATTTTTTGTCAGTTAGGAACTTGGGAAGAAGAGACATATGATTACACTGCCCATTCTGTCTAACATCTGGTTGCACACTGAAAGGACAAAAGCTAACAGCAGGATTCAGACCCATTGCTGTGTGATGGCCAGTGACAGCATAGTTAATTTGAAAAAGTAACTTTAATCGGATTACTCCTTGAAGAAGTAACTCAGATTACTGATTGCTTGATTTGGAAAGTAACTAAATTACATTAAAAGTAACTTTTTAATCACTTTCAGCAGCTGTTGGCAATAATGTTCCGCCACCTGTGAAAATTACATTGAGGTTTGCCAATACTTAATTGCAAGTTATTTTATAATGGTAATATCAACAATGTATATCCACATATAAGGTTGAACTAAAGGGCAGATTGTTTAATGGTTACAACAAACCTTTATCAATTTTTGTGTGTTTTTGTGTAGTCCACTATTGTCTTGAAAACTCTAATAGTATGTTAGAGTTCTCCCCCCTCCCTGCCCCAGCCTCCAGGTCCTGCGTTACAGCCCTGCATTCAGGGATGGAAATTAAAAACTTTAAAATTTTTTTACTGGCCACTCAGACATTTCACCTGCCGCTGTTTTTTTCTCTCTTTTGTTTACTAACCCCACCAGTACAAGCAAATTATATAAAATAAATGATTTATTCTTAACTCTATGAAATCTGATTTACTGACAAGAAGTTTACCATACATATGTACGTATACAGGTTAATTTAACATAAAGCATGGATACCTTAACAGAGGTGTAATGCAATAAGTTCACTTGAAGTAATTACTAACAGCAAGCTTTAACTACACAATTCTAACATTGTTGCAACCATTTTCTATGTTGAACATTTCCACATTTTGACTACAACCTCCATAGATAGTATTTATTGAAGATGTGTCTAGTCATTTTTAAACACTTTTAAATTCTGTTTTCTGTTTTATGGATTTCCCCTTACTTATTATGTTTTCTATTGAAATCCACTATTATTGTTATTTCTAAAATATTTTAGAATGTGTTCATTATTAATTCTACAGGCCATCATCATTTCTGTATGATTCAAGTATTTGAATCACACAAGCGTCCCCCTCTTGGGACTCACACACCTGCCATCCTCCCTACATAAAATGCTCCCTCATGAACATTTTCACTCCTTCTTACTAGGCAGCAGCAGATTATCTGAACTCTTCCTCAATCTGTCCCTGGTCACATCTTTCTCATCATCATCCTCCTACAATAATGAATCTCCTGAATCAGAAATTATTCTTCTTCTAAGCTATTGAATCTGCTCCAGTGGGTAAAGTTTGTGTGGTAAACCTATCAGTTAGTTTGACACATATAGGCCTGTAACGATAGCAAATTTTGCTGAACGATTTATTGTCTCAAAAACTGTTGCGATAGACGATAGTGTTGTTTGAAGACCTTTGTACGCTGATTTCATGGAAATGATGTAATAATGTATGCGATTTCCTGCTAAAGATAGATACAATTTATTTTCAAAAGAACACTTAACACTGGAACTGATCAAATAAACAAAACAACCAAAAACAAAAATAAAATGGATTCTCAGTCTCCATTAACAATTGATTCGCAGTCTCCATTAACAAAACTTTACTCAAGTAAAGTTTTTATTCACTTAACTTGAATAAAAACACCGAAGTGTAAATAAATACTGGATTTAACCGAAAGAGTGCAGATTATACCATATTGCCATATCTGTATACCATATTGCCCTTCAGTAATCATTGGATTTAAATAGAGAAGATGGGCACATCGACTACCTGATGCAATAGTTCACACTACACGTTAGTTCACACTACACAATTTTCCCTTTACGACAATCTTAGAATGTTAATTGTTCGAAGATTGTCGCTTGCTATTTCGTAATCGATCATCCTGTAGTGTGTGGTGTGTTACGGTAGATCGTCCTGGCCACTCTGATATAAATCAGGGGTTTTCCCCGACTGGGAGCATTAACGCAGCCTGTTGAATGTGACAGGTAGCCAATCAGAAAGCACGGATTCCCTCTGGCTTTCTGAGGGGAAATTATAGAGGGAAATCCAAAACAGCTGATGCGGCCAGCCGATGTCCAGCGGATATTGGAGATGATATGTGGAAACATTAATGTTTATTCAACATTTCGTGCAAAGAATATAGAAATGATAACGGGAGGAGTTGGAGCGAAATTACTACGCATTTGATGAACCCGGTAACTTTTTAGCTGTTCTTCATTAACGTGACATAAATAGGTTATAATGATTTTCATTCAGTCAGGACGTTACGCTGACTAGAGCCACATGCAATGCAGGTAGATTGTAGCAAAGCATTGATTAATGCCTGGTTTTATTAGTTAACTGAACTTGTAGCCATTATTTTGTGTACATTGTTGGACAACATGGCAGGATGAACCGATGAAAGCGTTATACCTAGGATTTCTGTCGGCTAATGTTTGGTCTGGTTTTGAAAATGGGCCGACAATCGGCCGACAACTCTAAGATGTGTAGTGTGCACTGGACATTACACTAAGGAAATGAGGAAGGGAGGGTCAGTGGAGAGCAGCGGAGTTGAGCCTTTTTTCATTTAGTGTCATCAACAGAAAGAGAAAAAGGCTGGAAGAGACGATAAAGGCGATAATTAAAATGACGTCGATAATTTATCGTACGATTAATTGATTTATCGTTTATCGCGACAGGCCTAGACACATATTTCTGAATGGGCTTTTTGTGCTTTTTAGCTTTGGTTTTTGTAGTTCTTTTGACCCGTTCCTTCTCATATCCGCTCACTTTTCTTGTACCCCAGTTAGTTGAAGTGGCACTATTTATAACCTTAGAGGGGAGGGGTGGGCCAAAGAGGATTGTGGGATTTCATTGAATAAGTCCAATGTCCGTCAATAAAATCAACCAATATTTAATATACTTTTTTGTTCAATTATGATAGCATAGGAGGGCTGCACAGTGGAGCAGTTGGTAGAGCTGTTGCCTTGCAGCAAGAACGCCCTGGGTTTGATTCCCGGCCCAGGGTCTTTCTGCATGGAGTTTGCATGTTCTCCGTGTTAGGTTAATAGGTCTCCCTAAATTCTCCCTAGGTGTGAGTGTGTGTGAATGGTTGTGTGTCCTGTCTGTCTCTGTGTTGCCCTGCGACAGACTGGCGACCTGTCCAGGGTGTACCCCGCCTCTCGCCCGGGAACGTAGCTGGAGATAGGCACCAGCAACCCTCCCGACCCCACTAAGGGACAAGGGTGAACTGAAAATGGATGGATGGATGGATGATAGCATAATGCCGCCAGATAAGGACTTTAAACGGTCTTTATGTACTTTAATCGGTCAGTCCTCTGTGGACTTCCTGGACAGAAGTTCAAACTGAATAAAGCAACTTTTTTTTTCTGTTCAAATTGTCAACCCACCACAGTGGCCGGTGGGTTTCACCAATTTACACGACACTTCATACTTTTACCCACATTTGGCCAGTGGTGGGTGCTAATTTATATCCCTGCCTGCATTTATTGTCATGGCTCAGCTCACAGATTTGTGACACTTATCTTAATATTATTAATTATAATGGCATGAGTTCTGCAGGTCTGGTAGTGGCTAGGGGGCTTTATTTAACACAGTACATTAGTTCTTTATTAAAATGTTCAAAACAAAGTGGGTGAATGAAAACCTGAAGTTCAAAATCCCAAAGGTCTGGGAATTCTTTAAAATGGACATGGTCTATGGAGGACCATGAAAGACCTGGTTGATCACGTTCTTTCACAGGATGTAGGAGTCATTTTCACAATTTGTAGGATTTCATACCTCATTCCTAAGGGAGACAAAAAAATATTTCCTTTTAATTACTTGCTGTCAGTTGATTTTTTTTTACATTTATATTCAGGAATGTACACACCCCTGAACTGCCAATCAAAATATTTTATATTATATTTCCAGGGGAGGAGAAAGACAGAGAGAGTGGGTTGTGTAGTATATTTGGCAGATAGCATGCTCAACCTTGTAGGATAAGTAAAATAAAAACATCGCTTCGTGCTTCTGAGAAGCGTGACTTAAGTGAATTATTTTACTACTATGATCATTTATCATTTAAGGTCTATGGCTTTATAACATATTCATAATTTACAAATAAATTCAACTATATAGAAAGACACAAGCCTGACGCTATTGGCATGCAGAAATGCTAGCATAGCTTCGTAGCACAGCTTGCACACTAGAGCTCTGCTGATACGCTAATGTAGGAGTTAGGTGTGCTGAAAAACACTAGCTTGTGATGATGATGATGCACAATTAATTTGCTCAACATTAATAATCATAACATGGGGATAAATTGCTAAATATGTTAGATAGATATTTCACTTACCGCTCCTTTGTTGCTTCCATAAGCCAGGTTGTGGTTTAAACTGTCGGCACTTTGTCATGGCTACAGCGCTGTTAGAATGGGTTAATGTGATTGGCTGAAACATAGGTTACCTCAACGGGTTTGTTCATATGATTGGCTGAAACAAGGAAGCTATCTGATTGGCTGCTGATCGTCCAATCAGCTAGACCATTTATATAAAAAAAAGATATTTGTGGAGGGTAGTCTCAAAATTCACATACAAATGCAGCAGAACTCACAGGCCAGAAGCAACTTGTAAATCAAGATACAATTGTGTGTGCATCAAAAATACAAGTGTATATCTCTTAACTGTGGATGTAGTTAAACTACATCCACACATATGGATGTTTAACTCTACATCTATAACTGCATTACTTTTACTAGAGGTTTCATATCAAGAGAATATAATACCTGCCCATTCCAGCTGGTGACCTGCCCAGAGTTCCTCATGTCTTTGACCTCTCCTGACCTCACTGTCTTTGACCCCTCCTGACACTGAGAAGGAGTGTTTAGTTTCTGCAGTGATCCACATGCAGGCTCTAAAATAGAAAAAAACAGATTAAGTCTTCCTTGTCTCCAGAACAGACTGTCCTATTTCACAGTCACACATTGTAGAAATGAGCCTGCTAGAATGTTAGTCTACGTACTGCAGCTCTGCTGCTGTCGCTGGCTGATTTGTCACTGGAAAGAAATAATACTTAGCCTATGCAGCTGTTGATATAACTGTGTGGCCCTCCTTAGGCATTCCAGCATTGATGCTGTGGGTAATAAAACACATGGCAGTGTCTGAATTGCTTGAGAAGAAAACAGTTTCAGTCAGGCAGATGAAGTGAGTTTTTCATCATGTATGAAGCTAACTGCTAGCCTGAACCTCAGTTGTTTACAACCCTAACCAGAATTTAACCCAGGATGATGACTACTCCATGTGTGTCTGCTTCTGTTGTACAAAAAGTGGCAAAGTAATGGAGGTGAAGGCAGTGTGGATAGGTGTGTGTTTCAGTGTAATGGGTGGTGCAGTTGTCTGATAGATGTCAGGTTAGTCAGATCTAAAAGGAAGTGAGGTCCCTGGTCGACTCCTTTATTTCCTGTCTGTCAGGAGGAACAAATCACCACATTTCGATGGTCATCTGACACTGCCGTGTGCGTGTGCGCACATGTGTGTGTGTGTGAGAATGTGTATGACAGACAAGACTTGAACTGTCTTGTTATCTCTATGTAGCCCTAGTATGAGAAAGAGTTCTTCACAGGGTTGAAAACAATGTGCAGCACACATTGCAGTCAATTTTGTGTTATGTGTGAGGATCTGCATCAGACTGCTGCTAACCTTCTATCAGTTTCACACCTTGCATTCCTAGAGATGCAGCAACTTCTGAGTAGAAGATAATTGCCTGTTGGTTTGGAGTGAGGCTGCAGCACAGACCCCTCTCTTGCTCAGACACTAACATTTAACTCTGACTTTTAAATGAATAATGGGTTTTAGATGCTCTGTTTCCTGCTTCATCAGTGTTGTCACTTTAAGTAACAAACCCTTTGCTTTGCAAAGGTTTTGTAACACCTTGAACTTTTTGCGATAGCAAAATTCTATATATTTTATGAAGGCGGATAGAAAATAGCATGATTGTTACATGTTGAATAGTTTGTATTCTGCATAGTCTAAATAGTTTTTGTCTTTCATATAAAACCTGCATCAAAAGATTCTTTGTTGGATGACAAAGTTCATTTTTGAAGGCTATGAAGGCTTGCTGTAGACTGCAGATTTAATACCCAAATCATTTTCTGTAAAATATGCTTCCATGTTCCACAAGAGATTCTTTGTTCAACAAATGTGTTTTCTATATTTTACTGAAAAGCAGAAACACTTAAGTGATTTGCAATAAGAATAAAGTTGAACACAATGTATTCCTTCACTGCTGTCTTCTTTTGGTTTGTTTGTTCTGACAGCATCTCAGAACAAACACTTCTATTTTAGTTTCTCTATTTTTCTTTTCTCTATTTTTCTTTTCTTATTTTCCCCTTCATGTGTCCCCATAAAGGACTCAGAATCCATTGCTTTTGACCACACAGGTGGAATGACAGTAGATTTGATGTTGGATCTTTGTTTTTTTTTTTTTTTTACTATCTTGTATAGTGGGTATTGATCCACACTGTGGGTAACAATTTTTTCCCCTTTTTTTTTTATTTATTTTTGCCTACTTTTAGGCTGAAAAGTGAACAAGAAAATTACATGATACTGTAGTTAGTAAAATGTATTTCCTGTAAGACCAAAGTGACAACTGCCACAGATTGTCAGATAGAACAAAACAGTCAACCTGATTTTCAGTTCCAGGTAATTAATGGACAAAAACTGAAAACATCAAAGAATATTCTTGTTGGAGTTACTCTTTAATATAAGTCCAAATAAAGATGAAAATAATCTCCTGTTACAACCCAGCTCAGCCACGAGTTATTCTGGACTGCACATGGAGCAAATCACACCTTTAAAACTAACTAACCTTTGTCATCGTTGCAGTATGTTTGCACGTTTTTGTTTTTGTACATTTGTAAAAGCAGCTTGTTCCATGTACTTGTTTACTTTCTTTATATGCAGCATGGTTGAATGCAAGCATGGAGAGTGTTACAAGGTCTTGAGTTAGTCTAAATGCAGCATAGATGTGATCAAAATCCATTCTCATAATACATTCTGTAAGGACATTTGTAACATGCATTGGTGACTATATGTATATTTCTCCCCTTAATGTTGCTGCTTCGGGTTTGCACCTTAAGCGGACACAGCTGGTTCCACTCTACCCACTAATGAGCACAGTATAAAGCTCTGTGTGGAATTGATCTCATTGCTTCTAGATCCGGGGTGCTCAAATCACCTGAGTGAAGTTGGCCCCCCCACCTTCTTCAAATCAGACAAAATTGGTGTCAAACGTTTGTGTTGGTTTGTGCCGCTATCATTTTAAAGATATAAAATGATATATATCTTATATATATGTTCTAGACCAGTGGTTCCCAACATTTTTACTACAGCGGACCGGTCAACCCTTCATAAATTTTCTGCGGACTGGGGGTGGGTGCGTGCGTTGTAAGGATCGAGAAAAAAATGCCATTGTCTCTTACGAAAGGGGGCGAGGAGGGAATTTTGAGGATCGAGACCGATGCAGTTGTTTCTTACTCATTCTGCTGCATGTTGGCACGCAAGACGTAACCGACAGCATCCGGTTTAGGATTTTCAAAATAAAACCTCCTCCAGACTCGATACATAGAACGGACATATTTAATTATCAACCACCGGTGGGGACCATACCGGTGGTTGGTGACCACTGTTCTAGACCATTTGGGCAGCATGTGTGTAACAGCTTTGGGTTGGTTAGGGTTAGGAGCTAGTGTACTGCAGGAAAGTGAGTGCTTGGTGTACATTTGTCCACACTTTTATTGAAAGATGAAATATTGGTGCTTTAGAGAACTGGTTGTTCCTTTGTGTTCCAGCTTGTGGCTGAAAGAGGCCATGGCTTGAAGGTGAGGAGTCCAGTGTAACCCCACCAGGCAAAGTTGGTGCTGAAAGCTTGTCTCTAGACTCTAGGTTATTTTACATCTTCAAACGCTGGTCATTTAGTGTTACACCCCAGCCTGTACTGCTAGTTTGCCTTGTGGACATAAAAGCATTGTAATTCTTTGCAAAGCATCTAGGTAACTAGAGTTCTAATTCTCATAGTCACAATTCAGTCCTAATACTCCTTTAAAATTAACTTAGTGTCATGCATTACTATGCAGATATTCTGTATGCACAGATGAAAATCCACTCACCACTTCATGCTGAATGCTTGAAGTGGCTCCAGATATATGCAGTCTGACTGACTTTGATTTATTCCGTAATAAATATTTGTCTACTTGAGTGCAGTTATAGAATGCTGAAGCACTGAACTTTTATTTCTGAATCATATGTTAAAATATACATAAAACTGAACTTTATTGTGAAATAAAAAAAATAACGTTGTCTTTTAACACTGACTTCTACTTACTTTCTTGAGATCCTGACTTATTTTCTTGAGATTCAATAGGTTACGGATATAACGAAATAATCACAGTGATGGAGGATATACGGGGGGAGATTCATTAGGTTTTAATTTTGAGCTTGGGCTTAAGTACAAACATATCAAATTAGTGCTTGCCAAAAGTTTTTCATATAAGTGAGTTTCATCTGAAGAGAGTTATTTGCATGCCCGTGTTCTGAATATCTGTGGTACCCAACAATCTATCTTTGTGGCAGAGGGCATAGGAAAATCTGACGAGATGGCACAGATCGTCAGGACACCGCTCATCTAGACATTTATGTCAGTGTTACCTTTCAACAAACAATACCATCATGTTTACAAAACCATAACATTTAGTTAATATAATCTGAAATCATTCTTGAAGTGACGAGGTTCAAGTGGCGCTTAGCATTTAATCATAGCATTTAAAAAAAAATGCTATGAGAAATATTGCGGAATGACAAAAACTTTCCTAAAACCACCAGATTCCTTCATTTGAATATCTTTATGAACTATAGACGGGTGACCTGTCCAGGGTGTACCCCTATCTCTATGGGAACGGTGATGCAATAAATTATTAAATGTGAATGTCTACCTGTTAAATATGTGTGGTTATATCGGTGCTTTAAAACCCTGCATCAGAATGTCCTTCGGAAGCGCAGTTAGTGTCATAACACTGCAATATCTGAATTTCTAACAATGAGTGTTTGTAAGAATATAAACAATATCAGACATGGAAACAAGTTTTTATTAAAATTAAACACAGACAGCTGATCCCTCAAACTCTTTTTTTGCACATTAAGTTGTCTGGCAGTCATCATAGCGTACCAGTCAAAATGTGTTCATCGAACTCCACAGGTCACTGCACCTGAAATGACAGGGCAAAGCTTATTAATATGCTGCTTATTAATGTATACATACACACATACACAGAAGATGACTCTATATATACACAGATCCAATCACTCGTAATATCAACATGGCCTTTTTAGCATGGTTAAATCAAGAATGTATTGTTAAACCAAAATATTTAAAGGGGGGCAAAACAACCCCTTTTAAATATGTTCATGTGTGTGATATTATACATCTATCATGTTCGAAAACAACATATTTTGTTCACTTGATTAACACCAAGCATTGAGGCTTTCTTGTTTAAGTATGGTAATATACTAAAGCGTTTTCAACCACCTGTCATGTAAACTTAAGACATGAAGTTACAAAGCAGCTTGAGGAAAGCCAATTATAAATGATTTAAATAGAGTTTACCATAATATTTGACAAAACAGACTGAATTTCTACAGGTAGGATGTACTGATAGCTGCTGAGTATGTAAGAGGTGACGTATCATCTACATGCAACAAGGGAGGACGGATTGATGGGGAGCACAGATATCCTCCTTAGGGGAGTGTTTGTGACCTTTTTATGGCCAGCGCCCCCTTATCCATCATTCAGGTCCCTCACCGCACCCCATCAAGGAAGATGTAGGCTACTTGCACTGAATATTATTTTATGATTAACATTGCTATCATTTTTGCTGCTGTCTTGATTTGTATTGTTGTTTCTATGTTTATTATCAAAAGTCCTTGAAAGAAAAACACATTACTGAATTTGTCATGTTGGATTTGAGTTTTTACACCCACATGCAGGTTCAAACATAAAGCTGGAAGGTCTTGATTTAGTGATTTATTCACATTAAATATTGAATGTAATATTATCCAGATAGGCCCTCTGGGATCGGGAGCGGCTGGCCAGCTCAGGTTCTGCTTGGAGATGTTAGTGGGAACCAGGTTGAGGGAATCTTGACAGGGGAATGGAGAGAATGGCTTACAGTTCATCTGATGGAGGGTTGCTGAGGGAGGGGAAAGGTTCTAGGAGGCACAGAGGCTCCGAGAGGATAGTGGGGACACGAGCGGTTGACTGAGAGCAGTCGCTGATGCGTGCTGGGATGGGCGTGGTTCCTGGCTTGATCCAGACAGCTTATCGAAATCTGAGAGATGGCAAAAACAGGATTAACTTGATCACTCATAAACATGACAGTGACAAGAACTTGGGGTTGACTCTGACCAACAAGTGGGACAATCGAGTGATGAATAGCTGCTCCACCGCTTCTTGAGAATCCTGCAGCCGATTGCAGGAATCTGCTGCAGGTGCGCCAGCCTGCCAGAACTCTCTCCCGAGAGTTGTCTGTCTGAGGAGCACTCACACCAACTTGAATCCTAACAGAATTAATAGTTTCCAAAGAACAAAAAATTTTAACACTTACAGCACCGATATCAACTCTATAAAATGAACGCTTTCTATCGTGGTATCACCCATGGAAGGATTTCTTTATTTAAATTAGTTCATTTTTCTGAGAGATACACAGTAAGGGTGTTGTGATTTAAGTAATTGCATGAGTATAAGAGCGATATTCTGTTGCACTTACGTGGAAGCATGCAGCATTCAGATGAACATTAAAACAGTTTTCCGTTTTAATTTAAAAGACGTGTCAATGTTGCTGCTTTGACTCCACTACATCACTGCTAAAACTTATGTATAAAAGCACTCAATAGGACATAAAATATTTGAAAACCAGACACCTATGACCTGAAAAGTGAATAACAGTAAGTCCGTTAGCCAGTGTAACTCTGAACTGCGGTGAAGCTAAGAGTAGCAGGAGCACGGAACTGTGCCAAGAAGCTTACAGAAGCACTACTTTAGCAAGTAGCTCAAAGTCTACTTGTCTACAAAGGTATTGCATATAACAATACCAGTTATATCCACAATAGGTATTGTTGTGCATATAAGGTGTAAAGTTGGGGCAAATAAATCACAGCGCCCCCCTTTTGTAAATTTTTCCACCAGCACCCCCCTGACACCCCCTGTAAGGCCCGGGGGTACCGCCCCTGTTGAGAAACGCTACCTTAGGGGCTCTGTAGACTTCCATATCCATCATCTCAATACACATGCAAAATAAAATGGGAGTGCATTATAAATGCACATTATAAATGCACATTATAAATAAACATGATAGGACTGTGTTCCAAAAATACACTTCACTTTTTTATGAAGCAGAAGTTTAGTAACACTCTGAGCTTCTTCATATCTTTCAACTAAAAGCTGCATCAGGTGTATGCATTAAGATTAATACAATTGATTCTAAAAGGTCAGGTACATATAATATTGGAATGCAGGACAGTGCTAGGCCTGTCACGATAGATAATTTTACTGAGCGATTAATTGTCTCAAAAAACTTGCGATAGACGATAGTATTGTTTGAAGACCTTTGTACACTGATTTAATGGAAATGACATAATAATGCATGCGCTTTCCTGCCAAAGATAGATACACTTTATTTTAAAAAGAACACTTAACACTGGAACTGATCAAATAAACAAAACAACCAAAAACAAAAATAAAATGGAATCTCAGTCTCCATTAACAAAAATGTACTTGAATAAAAACACCACAGTGTAAATAAATACTGCATTCAACCAAAAGAGTGCAGATTATGAAGTCTGTTTACCACATTGCCCTTCAGTAATCATTAGATTTAAGTAGAGAAGATGGGCACATCAGACTACCTGATGCAATAGTTCACACTACACGTTAGTTCACACCTACATTTTCCCCTTACGACAATCTCAGAACTTTAATCGTTCTAAGATTGTCGCTTGTGATCATCCTGTGGTGTGTGTGTTACGGTAGATCGTCGTTGCCTCTCCGATCTAAATCAGGGGTTTTCCCCGACTGGGAGCGTTAATGCAGCCTGTTCAATGTGACATGTAGCCAATCAGAAAGCGTGGATTCTCCTCCGTGCTTTCTGAGAGGAAATTACAGAGAGGAATCCCACACTGCTGATACAGCGACATTGGAGGTGATATGTGGAAGCAACATTAATGTTTATAAAAGATTTTGTGCAAAGAATACAGAAATGACGAGGGGAGGAGTTGGAGCGAAATTGCTGCGCATTTGATGAACCCGGTAACTTTTCAACTGTTCTTCATTAACGTGACATAAGTAGGTTCTAATGATTTTCATTCAGTCAGGAGGACATTACGCTGACACTAGAATCACATGCATTGCAGGTAGATTGTAGTAAATAATTGATTAATGCCTAGTTTTAAAATGATTTCACTGGACTTGTAGCCATTACTTTGTGTGCATTGTTGCACACCACACGGCCCGATCGAACCGTTATACCTAGGATTTCTGTCAGCTAATGTGTGATCTCTCAGGTTTTGAAAATGGGCCGACAGCTCTAACATCGTGTAGTTTGCGCTGGGCATTACACTAAGGAAATGAGGAAAGGAGGGTCAGTGGAGAGCAGCGGAGTTGAGCCGTTTTTCATTCTGTGTCATCAACAGAAAGAGAAAAAGTCCGGAAGAGACTATATAGGAGATAATTAAAATGACGTTGATAGTTTTAATTTATCGTACGGTTAATTGATTTATCGTTTATCACGACAGGCCTAGACAGTGCTAAACATTTGTGATCTTCTCTTCATCCACAGACCTTTGAGAGCAGTCTACTCATCCAAGTAGTTTCTCATTGATGTTCAGACAAAGTTAAGACACTGAGGTGATTAAGCATTGGCTTTGGCAGTGCCAAGACTGAAATCCCTTACATTTACATATCCATTCAGCTCAGAGCATAGAATCACTTAGATGTCCTTAAAAAAAGCCCCACTTGTCTTTGGTCTTTGATTAAAAATAAGATGCTAAGCAGTCCTTACAAAACTCCACTCTTATGTGTTTTGTTTATTATTATGACACTGGAAATGCTGACAGTCCAATGACGATTGCAATGTAGGTTACTACTGTAAGGTCATACCACTTTTCACTGTACAAAATATATATACACAAGACCTCTTTCCTCATGATGTAATTAATTTCATGTTTTATGGACATGAAAAATTAAATAATCTGTAGGACTAATAATAATGTAAGCTAAGAAAAAAATATAAACTGTAAACCATGAGCAACAAGTCGCTTTATTTGTTTATTTTTAAAATCTATTATTAGTAGGTTTTTGTTGAATTTAATCATGACTGAGACTTTTGGGTATATTGTATTTTGTTCACAATGCATCTTGTGAAAATAAAAAAAAATAATTAAATGAAATCTGAATGTGCCACTTGGAGAAACAAAGCAAAATGAACAAATACAGACATGCAACAACTTCTCAATTGAGGAGGAATTATAGGTTATATATACTTAAATGGAAAAACATTAAATGGCAATATTTCACACCATGGTTTGTTGTGTGAGAATATCTTTATCTTCCTCACTGCTTTATTCAGTCTTTTTTCAGATAACCTATGTGTGACAAATAGCCACATGCTTTTTCTTCCTGTCAAATCTTCAGCTATGAAACAACAAGACAACAACTAATAAATAAACCTCAGTACCAGTGCAACACTTTCATCATATGCAGCACATTTAAGGGCTTTCATGTTATTAAGCAGTTTGAACTCTGTGATAGCAGTTTTCTGTCAAAGTTATGTACAGCTGAATACCTCCTAAGAGGACCACGGACAGCCGCATGAGGACTAGTGTCTAATCAAAGCAGTACTAATTACATGAGTTCCACATGGAATTAGTTTTTTCAAAACCCACTTTGCATATAAATAGTGCAAGTTGTTTGTTATGTATTTCAGAACCATATTAAGTCTGACCATGTAGCATGTTCACAGCCACATTTCAGACTGGCTCACAGGAAGTTAGCAATTTAGTTTTCTTTCCCAAAGCTGTTTTTTTACTTCCTCTTTAAACAGAAAAGCTGTCTATTATTGAGATTTTTTCCATTGAAAATTATAATACCGGTAGGTATAATTTTTGAATATTTGCATGTAGTGTAGCAACCACTGCAATTTTATCCATCGTAAATGTTACTGTAATTGTGAAATCACAGATTGTCTGGAGAAAACAATATAAAGTATGTCAGACTAATACAAAATAATTTGTGAATGTAATTTTGTAAACTTCATTTTAAACTAAAAGCTTTTAAAATACTGAGAACATTTTGGATCATGAAAATTATTGATGTTAGATTTTTGTGTGATGAACACAGTGGCAATTTAAAAACCAGATTTGTATTTACTGGAACAACTGGTGGGAAAAAAGTACCAGTTGGCTGGAATTTCATCAGAGATGTATTTTCCTGAGCACCTGCATTTTATGCCTGTAAAACCACATGTTTGTACGACCAGTCATTTAGCAGCAGGAAGATTAGATGAATGCTTGCAAACTGTCTTGGAGCACTTTGAAGTGAGTGACTGCCTTATCTGAAATCTTTGAGTGTGCACCGGGATTCAAACTGGTAACTTTGTGGTAGATCAGACCTGAGGTTTGTCTCCTTTTTCTGTTTGTGAACCCTTTTGTTGGTTTATCTCACAACGGAACTTTGCCTCTTATTCACTTCAGTGTCTGATTTTTTTTAACTGTGGGATCCAGACAGCAAACTATTTCTCTTCAGCTTACCTTTGCTTCCAGTGCTTCCTGGGCTAATCACACCTTGTGAAATGTTCTTTACTTGTTCATGCATATTTTTATTGCAGTGCACTTGCCACTTGCTATTTGAATAGCATCTTTGCATAGTGAATGACCAGTCACAAAGTATTACAGTGGTCATGCTGGGCTCAGTAAAGTGGTGATTATCATTGTGAGCAGCATGATATACTTGTTTATCCAAGGGCTGTGGCACACTGCAGGTGTGTGTCCTCTGCTTGTTGCTTTTGATCTGCCACAGGTGTCTGAGAGAAGCTTTGTGTGTGTAGGGTGTGTGTGTGACATTTGACTGCATATGATTATTTCTGCTATAAGCTCAGAGCAAAATAAATAAATAAATAAATAAATAAATAAATAAATAAATAAAAACACTTTTTGATCTTCACTAAAAATAGACAGATATTCAGTGTGTGTGGGTGAGAGTAAGTGTGTGTTTGGCCAGGGTTTTTAAGCTTTGATCCTAGGTAGAGGTGGGTTCCTCTGAGGAGCCAGCCAGCTGTAGGGGGACTTGGCACGCCTTACAGAACTGCGTGTTTGTATGTGACAGTGAGAAGTGATATGGCATGCGGCCAGAATATAGAGTTGAATGTAGTTTACTGTGTTCAGCCCACATAAAAGCCAAAGCTATGTAGTATATTGGACTACGACTGAACACACTTTGCAGGATTTTTAGTTTCCAAGTTCATGTTGTTAACAGAGTTTCAAATGTTGTGACAACTGAAACATCTTGTTTTTTATCTTTAACTCTGATTCTGTAATATTATGTAAAAACAAATATTTCATCAAAATATCTAATCTTTATATTGGAGTTGAGTTGTGTTTTATTTGCACATCCAGCTGCTTTAGAGCTAAATGAATAGTTCCTGCAATAATTGTCTCTGAAAAGTGTTAGTTATGTATATTTATAGGTCTGTGGCGAGAATATCTGTGCAGTTAACAGAAGTGGAGCAGGTTATGCCTTCTGTGAGTCAACAGCAATGTACTCTCATTTCAAAGGGTCATAAAATTACTAGTTATATAACATCCATATTTCTGATCTGTGGTTGAAACACGGGACAATCTTAGAAATACAGAAATCAAGACAATAGATTCGAACCAGGTAGCAATGGTACGATTTGAACTTATGAACGTACTTTGTCTTGATTATCAGCAGGATACTTGATTTGATGTTAGTCAAACATTTAACCATGATTTAGGGAGTTGTTCACTTTATGCATTTAATGACAATCTCTGCACTAGATGTTAATGCTAATAATTAATGTTGCACAAATGCAATCATATTGCTGGTTTTATAACATTGATACTTTTTCCTTAAGTATGGTTTCATGACTTTTTGGAAGTACCGTAGTTTCCGGACTATAGAGCGCACCATACTCTAAGCTGCACTTACAATTTTTGTTTTGAAAAAAACTGGAAACATACATATATAAGCCGCACCGGGCTATAAGCCTCTGGTCTCTCCGCCGCTCTCGGTTTTCCGCAGCAGAGGGCAGCGTTCTCATAAATCTGCTAGATTTATTAAGGCGCAGCCCTCCGTCTGCAATGCCGAACCATGGTTCCGTTCACGCCGAGCTTAGGTGCAGCGGCTCTATTTCCTTCCTGCACTGCCGGATCGATAACCCTCAACTTAAAAGTTTGAAGAAATTTCTCAGTCGTGCCTAGTGCTAGCACTATGTTCTAAAAGAAAATTAGCACTTTCTTCTTTGAATTCTAATTTTGACTTCCAATGATTCACTTCCTGCTAAAGAACCCCCTGGCGGTTGAAGAAAAATCCACAGAAAAGCCACACCGGGCTATAAGCCGCATGGTTCAAAGCGTAGGAAAAAGGTAGCAGCTTGTAGTCCGAAAAATATGGTAATTTGTTTTTAGTATCTTTGTATTTGAAAGTATTCTGATTCAGGGCAAAATTCCCATTAGTTTTGGTTTATAATACTGTACACGTGTGAGAAATATTACAGCAGCACATTTCATTTATTTAGCTAGCTAAAGCATATATGCACCAATCAAGCCTTTCCTGGCTTACCAATTTATGGTTTTCTTTGAGGTCCATCACGTTTTAATTTTGACAGATTCTGATAATTATGTTGTTATGACTGTCATAAAAAAGACAAAAAAATAACTACAGGTTCTTTAGTAAAGGTTTTATGTTTGAATCCAAATGAAAAAAAAAAGGCATTTTAAAAATATTTTTGACATGCCAATCACCAGTCACACCCAATAACTGAAAAATCATTTGATTCTGATCTTTTCAATATTATTTTTTTCTTTACTTTTAGGTACATCTCAAGTAAAAGTAAAAAAATCTCATTGCTTTTGCCAACAAGTCTTTACATGGTAACTTGAGTTGAACTTGAATTTCGTGGCTAAATATCAAAAGGAAATCCCATCTATACCTTCTCAAAAGTGGAGATAGCTTCATAGTTTCCCTTTCTGTAGTAAATTAAAAGGATTGATGATAACCTGAGTGAACATTGCTTTTTACAATGCCAAAAGATGGACATTGACTATGCATCAAAAAGGACCATGTGCTTCTATAAAAGAGGGAGAATTGATCCAGCAATTCAAAGAGAAAGTAAAAGAAGATATGATTGTCTGTTATGAAGTCACTCTGGTAGATAGATTGATGAGATTCAAAGAAATGAACAGAGATTAAAACATTATTAGTCATGACAGATTAAGTGAATTCTTTTGACTGAGAAGAGAGGAACTGAAACCTCCCTGTGTTCTAATGGATCTGATCTATTTTCTTTACCATTCCAGTTCCTCTGTTCCTCACTCCATTTTTCCAATCATTGCACATCATTCTTTTCTTCCAACTCTTCTTGCATAAGAACTTTCTTTCCCCCATAATACTCATATCTCTCTTCCACTCACTATAATTGGGAAGGGGAAAAAGGACACATTTATCTCATTAAGTGCACAGACCAGGCACTTACAAACATGCACAAGTCCCACAGTTTATCTTATCAAAAAATACATGTGTGCGCATTGAGTCACAAGTTGTCCCTCATAGGATTCCCTTTATCTCGTGAATGTGGAAGTACAGAAGGAGAGAAAGACAAACAAATGAAAATAAAATGAGAGCATTGGACCGAAATGGAGAAATTAATTATCTTGTTTAGCCACTGATACAAACCTTCAACCTGTGTAGAGCATCTGGAGATTTGAGTAGATGCATGCTTACCCACAAGCTCAAACACAAAGGCACAAACATCCTCATACTGCAATTATCTTGAGTTATATCCCAATCTGGTGGTTTAGCTGTGTTTTCTCCATAGCTTGTGTTTGACTCAGCAGACTATTCATCACATTCAAAAGTGCTAGTCATTATTCTTTTTGGTTAGCAGCATTTTAAGGATGAACATGCAACTCTTGGAAAAATGTCAGAAGGTCAGTAAAATTATGGATATCAAATTTACATTTAGTTTTATACTTACTTATAGAGTCAAACATGGAGAACCAGCATTTAGTTTTACACCTCACTAATCTTACCAAACATGGATAACCTCCATGTGTTCTGCAGAGTTATGCTTCTTATGAGAAATAAAAATAGTCAGAACCAGGACAATACAGCTAACCATTCTGTCAGGTAGTTTTGATTTACTAACTCAGGATTGTTTATTTAATGCAACCTGCATTTGACTTTGAATGAATGTTTCCTTTTGTACTTGTCTTTATTTGATATAGGGCGAGATTCATGTGACTTTGTATAACTTTAGTTTTTTGAGAGCATTACTGTTAAATATTGTATTGCTGATTGCAGGTTTATCTGTTGCCATTTTCACTGAATACATTGTGTCTGCAAGTATTTTGCATGTTTTGTCTAATTTAGCTGATTTTATTGTTACATTTTGCCAGATCACAAAGTAGCATTTATTCCTAAAACAAAAAATTACCGATCCATGTGATTGGTGTCAGTGATTGGCAGCGATCAGCCATCATGTGTGATTGATATCAGAATTGGCTTAAAAACCTGATCAGTACATCAGCTCACATGACACAAAGTTTCCATAACCATAGTTCAACACTACCTAAATACCAACCACATGATGCCAGAAAAGCCCTTTCTGTCCTTGCTTTTGATTTGATTCATGTGTGTTGTACCAGGCAAACATAAAGTGTGCTTGAAGACTGGAGTTGGCCGCACCTTAGAGCTACATGATATTATAAAATCTCACGATACTATTAATATTGGTAAATATTGTGATTATAATATCAGGTGTGATATATTCATATTTTCTTCTTTACTGTTTCTGATCTGTACATTTGGCCAATGCCATTTGTGTTCGGTGTGATCATCTGCTGTCATGAGACTCTCCAAATTAGTTTACCAAATTATTATTATGGCCAGCTATTGATTACTGTTGGACCTAAATTTTGCCACCATATTTTGTTATTTAAATTGTCCACTAATTTGGATTTAGAAACTCAGTCACTAAATAATATGCTAGCTTTGAGCCTTAAGGTAAGTTGGGGTCCATTCAATGAGCCAATAAGCAGCAAACATTACTGAAAGTTAAAGCATCACATGCCACCTCACATTGCACTCAAGAAGTACTTTGCCGTTGTGATACTGGACACATTTGCAGTATCACAAATTTGAATCATATTTCTCATCTGTTACAACTTTATACCAATAACCAGGCCATGACTAAAATAGACTTTAGAGATTAGACTTTAAAGCTTATTTAGACTATTAGACATAAAATGTTAACAGATCTAAGTTTAAGTAATATTTACCAGGGTATGCTACATGACTATTTTTCCTCTAAAAACTGACCTGAAGTTTTCAGACAAATAAGTTGTTATCGCTGACTGCTCTGCCACAAGGTTGGAATCCGGCTCTGACTGTAGAAATTATTTGTTTACAGTTTGATGGACACACTTTTCTAATTGAATTGAATTAGAAAGTGTTTTCCAAACTTTTGGTTTGTACTGTACATGTTTGGTAAATTGGAAGTGAGTAAGTCATCGCTGTTACAGCTCTTGGATATGACTGAATTGATGAGATAAAGGTGTTTTGATGCAGTAACACATAACGTGTGTTGAGCTGTTAACCTTCAGTTCATACTTGCATGAAAGCTTTGTGTTGAACCTTGATTGATTTTTGTCATTAGTTTCAGCTCCTTAACGGAAACTCTATCTTCCACATAAAACAGTCTTGCAGATTAAGTTAGTCACTAACAATGCATATTTGTGGGTTGTCAAAAAACGAACGAAATGTATACCACTGGCTTTAATGGTTTGGCATGGCCCTCAGGATAGAAAATCTGATGGATGGTGTTCAGTGTCATTCTACATTTTGCCCTCAGGATTGGAGAAGTCAATGAGTATATCCTGTGGCGATGTACTTACTGGGGCAGCCTAACCTGTCCAGACCTACTTTGTTTCCTGACATTATTTTTAAGTGAAGCCAAGCATGTTGTTTACTGCCATTACAGTAGAGGGCTAAGCACAATGCTTTGTCCTATATTCATGGACAGCAGCTCTTGTTCTGAGTTTTGTAAAGCCAATTCATATAAATCCCAGACAAATATATTTCCAATGAACTAAACATTGTCTGACATGCGCAGCGAAAAAATGAATACTCATTTGGCTAGAGTGCCATACAGGAACATAAAACCTTATTTAGTTCTAATAATATGATACTGTTCTCTGAAAGGCGCTTTGTAGATTTTACTGTAATAATCCACTGTTTTAAATGTCAGAATACAGCTCAAGGCAAACATTACACTGATTACAGTAACCTTCATTTCTAAAAAGGTCCTGTTACCCTCCAGAAAGCAACATAACTGGTCTTTGTACGTTTTGCTTTTGCCAGTCAAAAGAAACATTTTCTTACAGTTCAAGTTCTGAAATTTGAAACTGGTCTGCATGCTGTTTTCCTTTTTTTCTTTATTCATGTCTGATGGTGTGGTGTTCTAACTTTATATCTAATACTTTTGATCATAAATATCATCAGCATGGGTCATGACCAGTGATGGCATTGTTACTTTGAAAAAGTAACTTTAATCGGACTACTGATTACTCCTTGAAAAAGTAACTTAGTTAGATTACTGACTACTTGATTTGGAAAGTAACTAAGTTGCACTAAAAGTAACTTTTTAGTTACTTTCAGCAGCTGCTAACAACAACGCTCCGCCTCCTGTGAAAATAACATTGATCTTTGTCAATACTTAATTGTAAGCTATTTTATAATGGTAACATCAACAATGTGTCTCCACTGATAAGGTTGAACTGAAGAGGAGATTGTAGAAAAAACAGTACAAAAAAATAAAAAACGTGACTGATTTGTGTGGTCCACTGTTGTGTGGAAAACTCCAAGAAGGATTTTAAACAGCAACGCGTTAGATTACTCGTTACTGAAAAAAGTGGTCCGACGTCAGTAACGCGTTACAAACTAACGCGTTACTGACATCACTGGTCATGATCTACCAAACTCATTCCCTTCTTTAGATATGTTTATATAGTTTTATAAATATATAAATGTATCTTGTATTGCAGTAGCAATAGAACTAAATCACAGTTGCCATGATTATTAGAACCACTATTTTCCTAAATTTATAAACTTCAACTGACTCATTGAAATTTATACTTTCTTTTTACAGTAAAACAGTGTGTTAATGTTATGGCTACAGTTGGTCTCTGCCCTTTTTCCTTGTAGAGTTCTGGAGACAGACCTTCTGCAGGTGTTATGTCTTTCCCTGATTGGAGCTCTGCTGCTTTAAAAGCTGCCATCTGCAGCAGACAGGAGGCTCTTTCCCTTTCCCTTCTCGGAACCCCATTTGGTCTGGTTTGTATCTTATGGTTGGGTTTTGTTAGGTTTATTTTGTATTTGCTCATTTCTGATTGGTTATGGGTTTTGCATTAATCTATTTTGGTTTCTCATTTCAGGTATTTCTTTTTCAGGTTCTACTTCTTTAATATAAGTTAATAAATTAAATTTTCATTTAATTAGAAAATTCTTGTGTAGTGTTCTTTAATGTTACCCCACCAAACGAGCCTGGTGGACGTAACATTGTGGGGGCTCGTCCAATTTATGTGCACTAATTATGCTTGATTGGCCTCATTGTTGCGTTCAGGTTGCAGTTACATGTCCCTGACTTTGGTTTTCCTGTGTTGCAGGTTATTTGTAGGCTTTTGGGCTAGTTTAAGATGTTTGGAACCTTACTAGATTTTGGACATTTTTGATGTTCCACATGTCTGTTGTTGGAGGTCCATGAGGATTTTTGTACTTTTGTTGGAGGGGGAGAGAGAGAAGTTTCTGTTTTGGAAAAAGGTAAGTGCTGTCTGGTGTTTGTTGTTCTGGCAACTCCATTTTAGACGACCCTGTTTATTATTTTATTTTGTTATTTTTGGGCTGAGGGCACCGCAATAGTTTGCTGCCTGAGAGGTTTTGTCCTGGAGGGAATTGCTGCCAGCGGTATCTTGGTGCTTCAAGTGCCTTGGCTCTTGGAGGAAGGCCTGAAGACTAGGCTAAGGTTAGTCAGGGTTTTGGTCACTTAGTTAGCTGCAGGTAAATGGAGATTTGCCATTTGTTTGAACCAGTCATGCACTTCCTGATGGTTGTTGGTTAAAGTATTTGGTGTTTTCTGACCAGTTTGTTTTTTAAGTTGGTTTGTTGGATTATTTTTGTTTGAAAATGGATACTGTGGATTCTTTTTTGGCTTCTCCAACATTGGCACTATTGGAAAAACTTACAAAGGAGCAGATTTGTCAAGTAGCTGAACACTTTAAAACTGATCTTGAAGCTGCAAAAGGATTAAAGTTACCTCAACTAAGGAGTTTCTTAAAAGAAAAACTTGTAAAACTAAATGTCTTTACTGTTTCTCTTTCAGATGCTGATGTGACAGATGTAACGTCCCAGGGTTCAGATTCTTTAATTGGTGCTTCAAAATTGGAAGATGAATTGTCAGGTCCAACAGTATCTCAAGCGTGTCAATTAAAGTTTCAATCTGAGAGAAGTGAGATGGAAATGCAGTTTGAGTTGGAAAAGTTGCGGCTAGCACATGAGCTTGAGGAGAGAAAACTAGTTTTACAGGAAAAAAGGCTAGCACGTGAGATGGAGGTTAAGAAATTATCTCTGGAAGCTGAGCGTTTGAAGTTGAGGTCTGAAGGCAGGTTAAGTGGTGGATCTGTTAATTTGTCTCAAAGTGGTGATGGGTTTTCTGGACATAGTTTGGTTAACATGTTGAAGCTGTTACCCAAGTTTAATGAACAAGATCCTGATGTGTTTTTCTCTTTGTTTGAGGATATGGCAGAGGACAATGACAGGAGTGATCTAGATTTCTCCATTCTGTTGCAAAGTGTGCTGGTGGGTAAGGTCCAAGAAGCTATTGTTTCATTAACTTCAGCTGAAAGAAAGGTGTATAAATCTGTTAAAGAAGCTGTTTTGAAGGCTTATGAACTGATTCCTGAATATTACTGGTAACAATTTAGGAACTGTAGGAAGGCTGAAAAACAGGCAAATACAGATCTGGTCAGAGAACTAAACACCCAGTTTTATCGTTGGTTATCAGCTGAAGGTGTGAATAATTTTGAATCCCTTTGTGATTTGATGGTGTTGGAACAGTTCAAGAACATTATTCCAGATCGGGTTGCCACATATGTTAACATACAAATAGTAAAAACTGCTGCTAAAGCTGCTGTCCTGGCAGATGAGTATGTTCTAACCCATAAAGCTGTGAGGGATTATAATTTGAAAGGTGGCCATAGCTTTAAGGAATCCCATCATGACTGGTTCTGTGGTAAAACTAGATTCGAACCTACATTGAAATCTAAAGCAGACTCAGTTTGTAACTATTGTCGCCAGAAGGGACACTGGAAAAATGAGTGTCCTCTGAATGCCAAAGCTAAATCAAGTAGGAGTAAACAAGATAATCGAAAACCTGTTGGTTTAGCCAGTGTTTCACAGTTGCATTCAGTGAAACACTGAATGCACTTTCAACCCCCAGCTAAAGTTGAAAGTGTAAGACCTACTGTTTTAGCTGCACCTGTTGACTTTAAGTTTTTTTCAGAACTGACTGACACAGATCCCCAGATTTTTGAGAAGGATGTCAGACATGACTATGCGCCTTTCATCGCACATGGGTTTGTTTCTTTGAGTGGCAGTTCAAATAAAGTGGCTGTGAAGATTCTGCGTGACACCGAAGCATCTGAATCTTTCGTATTGGAATCTGTTTTGCCATTTTCTCCATTGTCTGATATTGGTTGTAGTGTCTTAATTAGATGGATCGGGTTGTAAACCTTCTCTTTGCCTCTTCATAAGATCTACTTGCAGTCAGAACTGTTACAAGGAGACGTAACTATAGCTTTGTCCTTTTTTGCCTGTGGAGGGTGTGTCTCATTCTAGGAAATAATCTGGCAGGTGGACGTGTGTGGTGAGATGTTGCACCTCCCCCAGTGGTCCGAGCTTTTCCATCTGTTTCTGTGTCAGACATATGTGCTCAAGACTTTCCTGAGGCTTTTCCAGCTTGTGCAGTAACTTGTGCTATCACTTGTTCTTTGGCTAAGAAGATTGAGTCTGGTAAGACTGGTTCTATTCTTGAGAAGACTGCCTGTTTGCCAACTCTTCCTGTTTCTTTGTCACTCAGTGAGCTGATTGCAGCCCAGCAGGAGGACACAACCTTAGCTGCTCTGTTTGACCAAGTCCAGGCAGCTGAACAGGACACAAAAGTGTCATGTGGGTATTTTTTTTAACAAGATCTGTTGTTACGTAAATGGTTGCCTTATAGTGACCGGGATATAGTTGGTCCAGTTTATCAAGTTGTTGTTCCAGTAAAGTTCAGAAACCTTGTTTTGACAACTGCTCACGGAGAATTATCTGGTCATTTAGGAGTCAATAAAACTTATAATAGAGTTTTATGACATTTTTATTGGCCGTGTCTGAAAAAAGATGTCGCTTATTTTGTGAAAATCTGTCACACTTGCCAGTTAACTGGGAAACCTAATAAGAATTTGAAACCAGCTCCACTTTTTCCCATACCTGCGGCTGGTAAACCTTTTGAACACTTGATCATAGACTGTTGGCCCACTGAGTCCTTCAAAGTCAGGATCTGTGTACCGTATTTTCCGCACTATAAGGCGCACCGCATTATAAGGGGCACCTTCAATAAATGGCCTATTTTAAAACTTTTTTCATATATAAGGCGCACCGCATTATAAGGCGCATAGAAGAGACGCTACAGTAGAGGCTGGGGTTACGTTATGCATCCATTAAATGGAGCTGTGCTAAAGGGAATGTCAACACAACAGTCAGATAGGTCAGTCAAACTTTATTAATAGATTACAAATTAGTGTTCTGACAACTCCCAAAATGAATAAACAGCCGTTTTATTATTTTCCCCGAGGTAAAGTTAGTGACGTGGTAACACATAGTGCAACAGTTATATCACATAGTGGAGGGGAACTGTTCCTCGATTCTATAAACACGTAAAAAACAGTCTGATACTGTTATGGTAAGTCAAACGTTAGTGCAGTCACAATATAGTGTCCATATTCACAATATGACCAACCTTGTTCAGCTGTAAACACACAAAATAAACATGTAAAGCTCACTTATTAATTTATTCCTCGTCCACAAATCCCTCGAATTCTTCTTCTTCAGTGTCCGAATTAAACAGTTGGGCGAATACGGCATCCAACATGCGGCTCCGTCTTGTCAAAGTCATCATTAATCGAGTCAGTGTCGCTGCTGTTGTCTAGCAATTCCTGCCTTCCTGAAAGCTTGGACCAAGAATGATATAACAGCCCAGGCATTTACGATCCACTGGCAGATAGTGACATATGTCTAACTGTGGCCTCATCTTGGCAAGTCACTCTGTTGTTTTCCTCTGCCTGTCATGTGTTCGTAGCGGCTCAAAGCATGTTATGAAGTGTTTAATGTGTTTGTACAACGTTTGATCCGTGTATCACAATATAATATTATTCTCTGGAAATTCTGATAATTCTAAAGATGTTAGTATCTTGTAAACCTTGACAGTGTTTTCTTCCAATACCAGTTACTAATATTCCCTTCCTCTGATTTTCTTAAATTTGTACATTCTTATTATCTGTGTGTGTGAAATATACACTTCCCTTTGATTGGCTTCTTACTTGCAGTGTGTACTTTTTAAAATTCTTTATTTTTTATTATTTCAGACAGAACTCTTCAGGAGGAGAGGCCACAACTTCAGGGTTAGATTCAGCTTCCCAGAATCCCCCAGTGATCTTCTTCCTCCTCCTGACATTGTTTTTTTTTTTCACTCTCATCTTTTATATACTTAAATTTTAGGAATATTTTTTTATGATTTCCCAAACATGGGCTAAATATCTGCTTGTATGTTATTGTAATAAATACATTTTTATAAAAACATTTTGTCTATTTACTTTGTAAACAGACAAAATGCCTTAACAAGCCTTAATGATATTATTGGTGAAGATACACTCTATTGCCAAAGATATTCGCTCACCTGCCTTGACTCACATGTGAGCCTAAGTGACATCCCATTACTTATCCATATAGTTCAATATGATGTTGGTACACTGTTATGACCCATCTAGGGGTGGCCATATCATAACATGAAGGTTGCGCAGATCTGCTCATGGGTTCAGATGTGGGTGCATGAACACACTCATTTGTGTGTGCACAATCACACACATTAGTGTGCCACTCTGCAGCACTTCTCAGCAGGTGAAAGAAATCTGGTCCAACCAGCAGCGCCCTCAACGCAGGTACTATAAGGAATCCTCCAAATATTTGGCTGGTTTTGCAATAGAGCTGAGGAAGGCAAACACAGTTTCCAAAGCAGCATTTCACGGGAAAAGGACTTACCGTAATTTCCGGACTATAGAGCGCACCTGATTATAAGCCGCACCCCCCTACATTTTTAAAGGAAACACATTTTGTACATACATAAGCCGCACCGGTGTATAAGCTGCATGTGCCTACATTGAAACATGAGATATTTACAAAGAAAGACGGTACACAGAAGGTGTTTTTAAAGTTTTAATATGCCATAGCTTTTCTTTCTGAACAGCAGCAATATAGCAAAACAACACTAACAGGATTGGTTTAAATAAAACGGATAATAATATGCCGTAGCTTTTCTTTCTGAATAGCAGCAATATACAAAACAACACTAACAGGGTTAGTTAAAATAAAACGGATAATAATATGCCGTAGCTTTTCTTTCTGAACAGCAGCAATATAGCGAAACAACACTAACAGGGCTGGTTTAAATAACATACGGTTAAAAGTCACGGAGAGCCGTCATCCTCTTCCTCCTGTACACTGAAACACAGGAGGAAGAGGAAGTCTTCAGTTTACGTGCAGCAGCTCTGTTTCCTTCTTTATCGGCCAGCTCGATTGCTTTTAAAACAACCAAAGCTGCATCATATGCATTTCTTCTTGCATTCTCGATGATGAGGGTCTGTTCAAGCTAATTTTATTCATGCACAAAGCACGATTTTACATTAGTCTTCCTTTACAGATATATTCCAGCTGTCTCACGCTTACCTTTTCTGATCTGGCCGTTAGAAGAAATACATAAATAATCCGCATCGTTGTATAAGCCGCAGGGTCCAAAGCGTGAGACAAAAGTCGCGGTTGATAGTCCGGAAATTACGGTACTATAAGCCGTAATTATAGTCGCGGCTTATAGTCCGGAAATTATGGTAGATTAAACAAGGACTACCGATTTATTTACCTCTTCACTGATTCACACTCACTGGTAAAAATAAAAAAAGATTGAGTGAAATCCGGAAGTCTCTTCAAGTCCTCCTTTTTCAAGTGAGTTAGGCCATGAAATTATAGAACACTTGACAGTGAAAAACTGCTTCAAGCAGAGGAGATTCCATTCTGTAACAAGAGACTGAAATCTGCTGTCTTCCAAAGGAGGAAAATGGCTGAATTAAAGTCACAGGGATGACCTCAAAGCAGAAAGGATGACGGCTAAAAGACTTTTCTCCCATTTTGAAAATAACATTATGAGAAACTACATGGAAATGTCCGAGGAGTTGGAGGAGAACCTCAAGAAGGTTGCAAATGGAGAAAAGAATGGGAGGCTCTACAGAAGCAAGGTGAATCATCTGGTTTGAAAGAAACCAAGATCAAGTTTCAGTAGCTTGATAGTCTCGATGAGAAAGTGGCTTAGGACTTACACCTTTCAACATGCAGTTCATCAAATGAGATCTTCTGAGTCCTGGACAATCGTTTTGGCAACAAAGCTGCCATTGCTCTTGAGATTATTGAAGAATTACAAGTGTTATGTCTGGCTCAAAGTCATAATAAAACAGGAGACCATGCAGTCCATAAAGTGCATAAAAAGGGATATTTAACAAAAACACCAATGGATTTTGAATGTCAGTATCAGTGGTGTAATACAAATGCTTGGATGTGTTGTGAGAGTGCATATGGAAGTGTTGAAGTGCAAAAACAAAGACAAACTCAAATGTGCAAAAGGAGGGGAGCTAAGGTCTGGCAGCAGAGCACCACAAGCGTCGAGAACAGAGTGGACACCGAAGGCAACCCAGAAGGTGTAGACAGCCAGGCTTAAATACTCTGCTCCAATCAATGGACCAACACTACCTGCAAATGGGAGGAGCACAAAGACAGACAAAAGCACTTGCAACCCAGCCCACAAGGCCCAGGGCCATAACAGCAAGCAATTCCACCAGTGAAAAATGGCCAACCTAGACAAATAATAGAACTCATCCAAGCTTTTGAAAAGGCTCCTAGTGTCTTAAATGAGCTAGGAAATGCAGATGTCATAAAGAATCCACTGGTTACTAAATCCATAAGCTTCCAGAAACTTTAAAGAAAGACTGGCTCACCCATAATGCAGTTGAGAACGACACCACTAGTCACCAGAATTAATTTGACAAGCTTATGGTGTTCCCGAGATCACAAGAATCCATATATGAACAACTAGAGCAACTGAAAGACCTCGTTGAACCTATCAAGAAGAAGTCCAAGTTTTTAAAATGTTCCAGGACCAAGACAACCAAGCGCAACACTGACATATCAGGCTGCATTGTTTGTGGTGATCCAAAGCACAGGAAGAAACTGTATTTCTGCAGAAGTTTAGGATCAATCTAAAGCCATCAGAGAAGAGGGATATAGTACAGCAACTCTGCCTGCAAGAGATGCCTCAAAATCCACAATGTTGAATACTGTAAGAAAACTGATTACCTGTGCAAGAACCCAGAGTATAAAGACCAACACCACTTTCTTCTCTGCTTACTCGCTAGACCACAGTCCCACAGAACACCTAAATCTGGTTCAGAGAAAGCTGAGGGCAAAATACATACTGATGCCCATGAACAGTTTCTTTCCAAACTCCCACCTGAGCTGATTCAACAATGTAAAGATGTATTCTGCAATGTTGTGTTCAGGGGATACAACTCCACTGTTACTAAGAGGGCTTCTGAAGGAGAATGGCTTAAATGAGTATCCAGTTATCCTGATGATCCTTGATGTCACTGCCAATGACAAAGATTGGCCAATGACAAAAATGGACAAAGAATTGGAACCCTCATTGACCTGGCATCAGACACAAACTACATTACACATAAAGCTGCAAGTAAACTGAATCTTAGAAGTGAAGATGTAATACTTGTGGTCAATGGTGTTGGAGGGATGCAGGTGTCTGTTGAAACTAAGCACTATCTCCTTAAGATACATGTCAATACTCCAAGAGGGACCCTCAAGTCGCATCAACTGATCTGCTATGGGCTTGACAAGATCGTAGAAGTTCACAAACATGTTCCTGCCACAAAGCTTCAGAGGAAGAAGCTTTGTGGCTAGAGAAGAGATCTTTCCTTCTCTAAGTCTTGAAAGACCTTACAAGAACTAGAGGTACAGCTCCTTTTTAGCCACAAAGGTCAACTTGGACCTCAGAAAGTTCGCTGTCAGGGACCCAGTGTCATGGGATGGACCGCTTGGCAAGATGATTGGAGGTACACATTTAGACCTGTTTGAAGAAGTTACCTTAATGGCCCATACATCAGAAACACACTTTGAAAGATCAATGAGGACTGCAACAGTGAACTCACCTGTAAATGTCCAGTTTCCTGTCAGTCTCCCAAGCATCCCATCATCCAATTCAATACAGCCACTACCAGCAAAGACTTTCTGAAGTGGTGGGAGTGGGAAAGCATCTGAGCTGCCTGTGTGCCAAGATGTGGAAGTTGTCACTGCGGGAATTGCAAACCCGGAGGGAAGGAAATGTCTCTGACTGAGAAGAAAAAGATGAAGACGGTGAGAAATGGCTTGGCTTACGTGAATGGTTACTGCCCCAACCCTGAACCACACTGGCATGCCAAATATCTATGGACTAAAGATCTGGCTTCTCTCCCCAACAATAGGAAAGCAGTAGAAGCTACATTTCTCAGGACAGAAAAACAATTGGCAAAGGATCAGGAATGGAGATTGCTTCACAAGTTCATGAAATGGTCAATCGCAACGCTTCAGTGAAACTCTCCAAAGAAGTATTACAAAGCTGGACTGGACCAGTGGTATATAAGTCATCTGATTACACTAAATGCACATTCCATATCTACTCCAGTGAGGTTAGTGTGGAACAGCAGCCAGAAGTACAGAGGTCTGAGTTTGAATGATATGCTCATTAAAGGTACTGATGTCTTATATCCGATCAGAGCTGTCCTCCTGAGGCTGCGAGATGGTATCTTCGCTGTCCTTAGTAACATCCAAAAAATGTACAACTCTGTGTGGCTGGAGGAGGAAAAGGTTAATCTCCACAGGTTTCTGTGGTGTGACAGTGAGGATGCTGAAATAGAAGATTTGGCCATAACAAGGGTGAATATCAGAGATAAACCTGCTGGCTGTATAGCCCAAGTTGTCATGCGGGAGACTGCCAGCCTACCCCCATTCACACAATTCATAGAGGAGAAATGTGTGCTAGAGGAAAATGTCTATGTCAATAACATCTTGGCATCTCACAACAACCTTGACCACCTGAAACTCCTCACATCCAACATCGAGCATATCCTTAAAGCTGGAGGATTTTTCATGAAGCCCTGGGTCTACTCCAGTCAAAGTGGGAGGGAGGAGTTAACATGGAGTTAAAGACCATGATCTTCCCTAACCAGCTCACTGAAGAAGATAACAAAGCTCTCAGTCTGGGTTACACCGTTGAAGACGACAAGTTGCATGTTATGGTCGCAGTGAACTTTTCCAAGAGGAAGATGAAAATGCGCCTTGGTCAGGACCTGCTGAGAGAAGAAGTAAAGAGACAAACCCCAAAGCCTCTTACCTGAAGAGAACTATTAAGTCAAGTCTCTGCCCTTTATGATCAACTTGGTCTTGTGACTCCTAGCTATTCTGGTTCAAAGGGCTTTTCAAGAAGCAAAGCTAATGTATTGCACCAAAGACACCTAGGATGCTGCTCTGTTCCAAGAACTCCGAGAGGATGCCATAAAGCTGCTAGAAGAATATGCTGACCTGAACCAACTCGGATTCATCGGATCCCTGACACCTCCAGACCCACATTTAAGTCCAATTAGCATCACATTTTCTGATGGCAGTGAGCATGCATAGGGTGCTGTCTTGTACCTATGCTGGAATTGCACTAATGGTGTCAGCGTGAGGTTTGCTGAGTCTGAGGCCAGGCTGACTCCTCTCAACTGCAACGGGTGACCCCGTGAAAGCGGAGATATGGGCAGCAGTCTTTGCAGCCCGGTAAAGACCTATTTCCAGAAACATTGCCGAATCAAAGTTGAGCAATGGTTCCATCTTGTTGACAGTCAAACTGTCTTGGGTGCAATATAGCGAGAGGATTATCGACATCAGACCTTCTTTGCCAACCGCGTTGGTCAGATCCAGAGCAGCACTAATGACCAAGACTGGTGGTGGGTTCCAGGTTAACCAAAGATATCATCACTTACTTAACCAAAGATCCAGAGTGGCAGTTGGGTCCAAGTTTCCTTCAACTTTTTGAAAGTGAGTGGTCAAAAAAATCTGTAAATGATATTGGTGTGCAATCAAGAGACAATTTTATAAAAATACAGAAGAAAACATTTATTGCTATACTTACCCGAAGTCAGCTGAAGGAAGAAAATCCAATCAGAGTCCAGAATAAAGTGATCATCTCTAGGAGGCTGCCTGCAGCTGCAGTAGTCCAGCAATTAGTGGACATGAGGCACTTCAGCAGTTTGAAAAAACTGATGGGGATAATTTCATGGATTTGGAGAGCAGCAGCAACGATTGATAGACTGGTTGTCTGTAAAGATGGAACAAGCAGGCTCTTGATGTGTGGTGGCAGGGTTCAGACTTTTAAGGAGGACCACAGAGCAGTTCCTCTGTTGCCTTTACAGGCTTGGATCTCCACTCTTCTAGCCTGAGCAGCACAAAGTGAAGGACATGATGGAGTGGCAGGGACTTTGCTGCATTTGTGGAAGAAAGTATGGGTCATCAGAGGACGAACTATTGCCTGAAAAATTGTCGATAAGTGTATTGTATGCAAAAAGGCAAGAGAAAAAACCTGTCAACAAATAATGGGGAATTTGCCTGAAGTAAGGCCTACTCCAAGTGCACAATTTCAGTTTATATCTGTTGATTTGCTTGGCCCTTACCAAGTGAAAGATGACATCAAGAAAAGAATGAGCATGAAAGTTTGGGTTGCGTTGTTTTGCTGTATGTCAAGCTCAGCCATTCACATTGAACTGGCAAATACACTATCTGTAGCAGTGGTGGGCACTCCTGGTCCTCTAGGGCTGGTGTCCTGCAACTTTTAGATTTATCTCTTCTTCAACACACCTGAGTCAAATAATGAGGTCATTAGCAGGACTCTGGAGAACCTGACTGCTCTTGGGAAGTGATTCAGCTATTGGATTCAGGTGTGTTGGACCAGGGAGACATCTAAGAGTTGCAGGACACTGGCCCTCGAAGACCAGGAGTGCCCAACCCTGATCTATAGAGAGCTTCATACTTGCCTACCAGAGGTTTATGTCCATCAGAGGTCATCCCCAGAAGGTTTGGTCTGACCCAGGTACAAACTTTATTGGGGCAAAACCCATTCTGCAAGAAATGTATGTAATCTTTCCATTGATACTTGGTGACAGTCACACCCACCAAACACCTAAGTGTCAAAGCCACGTGCTCCTGTCACATTATTAGTTACTTATTTTATTCATATGGCTCTTACAGAGCCTAATTGTAAAGGTGTTTATTATTAACTCATTAGTGCAAAAAACTGAAACTCGTTTTATTCACTGCAATGGTATGCCTGTGTAAGGTAGAGATGGAAGTGCACATGAAAACGACCCTTCAAACCATTCAGACTACCAGCACAATAGAGACACAATCAAAACTGTCAGATGACTGATTACCCTGTGATAACTCAGAAATAGTCCAAGCAGTTTGAATGTATTTTTATTTCTTTCCTAATTCCGGAAAGTTTCTGTTTATAGGTTTGTGGTGCATTTCTATACTAAATAAAGATATAAAACTTCAGATATTTCACAAAGAAATATTAACATTCATGGAAAAATCTTACATAACCTTATATTAAAGCAGAAAGTATGGCGGCCCCCGTAAGAAAGGCTTACAGTATTCAATTATGTTGCATAAATTGATCAGTATTACTGTGAGAGAATGCAAAACCTTTTGCGAGGTAATGCAAAAATATTGCGAGGGAAAGCAATTCACAACAAATGTTGTTTTGAGGCACTTTGGAAAAAAATAATTTCTGTTCAATCATACATATATTCCAAGTGAATCTAGTTGTTAAACAGTACAGTATGCTTAGTTATTTATTCAAAATAGATAAAAATGGAAATCCAGATTGCATCAAGCCATTGACGCCTCTTGGACCAGTATGTATTGGTGGCATAACATCTCTTTAGTTATCATTCAGTAGTCCTTATTTTGTACTTTAAATTTATATAATAAGCTCTACTCAACTGAATCAACTGGTTGGAACTGCCATTTTATTTTTCCCACTTTTGGTGCAATTAAACCTTCAAGTATATTTGAAAATATGATTGAATGCAGTCATTATGTTCTTGGTCACATGAATATCTACTGCGGGTGGTGAAAGCCTGTTTGTAAGCTGAATTCAGTTATTCTAAAAATGCATTGGATATTTAACTCTGAGAAGATTTAATGACTGCTGATGACATTGCAACTGGAAAAAATGGCATGCCACACTTGCATTAAAAAATTATTTTATTCTAAAGAATTGCAAAGAAATTGATTGAGAATAAAGATAAATGTTGAATTTCAAGTTTTAATAAGAACCATTTTACTTCAACAGTATGATTGCTTGAAATTAGGAAACTGGAATGTAAATGAAATGGAGGGGGAAGAATACTAGAAACACTGTTTGAGAACTGTCATCTGTTGCATAAAACCAACTGGCTGTACAACTTACAGACTTGGAAAAGGTGCGTTCCTCACAATTGAAAATAAAAAGCTACAAATGTTCCAGTTTAAATAATCCTTTGTGATAATTTTATGTTGTACAGCTTTTACTTGGAAGTGAGTGTTTTGTTAAAAACTCTATTTTGTGTTAGTCTTTCTGTTCACCATGAGCTGGATGTGGTTCTGGGCTGTAAAATTCACAGTAGTGATGTAAGGTAAGCTTTAGTAATATTAACTACACTGAATCTAGATCCAAAACATTTTGGCACAAAGAGGCTAGTGGTCTTTAACCCTGCAGTGCAGTGTGGTTCTCTCCCATGGGACTCTTGATCCGTGAGCCTATCCTTGTAAGAGGATAGCATTTTTTTTAAATACAACTTTTTAAAGAAACGTCAACCAATATTTGACTAAAAGGAATAAAACTAGAGAAAGGTCTGTGGTACTGAGTCTTAGAGGGCTGACTCTTCCACTTCAGCAGTATTTCAGAGTTCTGCATTTAGTTTTCCATGACTTATTTTTCACATCTTCTGTCTCAACTTCTGGACTTACTCTGTCTTTCCATGTTGTCACCCATTCCATCCCCCTCCTCTCTGTGGTGTCACATTACATTCAGTCTGCAGAAACCTTCATTTTTTTTATTTCTTCCACTCCTTTCCTTTTCTGTCTCCTGAGATTGCTCGCTTCCTTTTAATCTTACCGCTTGTTGTCCCTCTTTTCTCTCTGGTTCCATACAAGGGAAAACGAGTAGCAGCCCATCCCAAAGGGGGGATGCACTAACTGCACCCTTTGGCAGCAGCTGTTTGGCCTGTTGAATGAGTACTATTGCATGGCTGTCTGGCATGTGTGTGAGAGAGAAGTAGAATGAGCCGTAAATGGGGTGGATGGTAAATGTGCTCGGTACCTCTACCTTAGAGAACTTGCAGCTAAAAAGATTAGGTTATAACAACTGTCAGGCCTGGCAGCGCTGGAAGGGGCTACAGGCAAGGAAAGAAGGACAAAGGGGTGTGGTGTCTTATAGCAGAGTGCGTATGTGAGTGTATGTGTGTTTGCGTGTTACCCATTCTATCAGCGGCAGTCTCTGTGAGAGTACTTAGTGATTATGGTGGCCCAGCGTTGTTAATTTGTGTAATCAGTGTTTAATTGACATTGAGGAAAACACATTAATCAGACCGGAATAAGTCTCTAGGTCTTTGCACAGTCATTCATTAGTCTACTTCAATCAACCAATCAGAGGTAGCTTGGGAGCTGGGCATGCTGAGGTGCAATCACAGATCCCACTAAGACACAAGAACAGTACCTTACTGGTCCCACCACGCTGCTATTAAATCTGTTCATGATCAGTTACTGAAGGACTTACCATTTTTATACTTATGACTGACAACTAAACCACTCATCATTCATTAGTTATGTAAGTATGCACCTTGACTTTATCCTCAGGTAGCAAACACTGCTCCTCGAACAACATGAGATATAAAATGCAGTTTTCAAATTACCGTATTTTCTGCATTATAAGGTGCACCGCATTATAAGGCGCACCTTCAATGAATGGCCTATTTTAAAACTTTTTTCATATATGAGGCGCACCGCATTATAAAGCGCATAGAATAGACGCTACAGTAGAGGTTGGGGTTATGAACCATGCTGCGGGAGATGGTTCGTAACTGAGTTACGAACCATCTCCATTTAATGGAACTGCGCTAAAGGGAATGTCAACAAAACAGTCAGATATGTCAGTCAAACTTTATTAATAGATTGCAAACCAGCGTTCTGACAACTCTGTTCACTCCCAAAATTAATAAACAGCTGTTTTATTATTTTCCCCTTGGTAAAGTCAGTGACGTGGTAACATGTAGTGCAACATTTATATCACATAGTGGAGGGGAACTTTTCCTTTATTCAATAAACACGTAAAAAAACAGTCTGATACTGTTACGGTAAATCAAATGTTTGTGCAATCACAATATAGTAACACTCTAGATGGTGCAAAGCAATAACAATATATCAATAACTCAACGTTGTTCAAATGTTAATGTCCATATTTACAATATAACAAACCTTGTTCAGCTGTAAACACACAAAATAAACCTGTAAAGCTCACTTTATTAATTTATTCCTCGTCCACGAATCCCTCAAATTTTTCTTCTTCAGTGTCCGAATTAAACAATTGGGCGAATATGGCATCCAACATGCCCGGCTCCGTCTCGTTAAAGTCATCATTAATGGAGTCAGTGTCACTGCTGTTGTCTAGCAATTCCTGCCTTCCTGAAAGCTTGGACCAAGAATGATATAACAGCTCAGGCATTTACGATCCACTGGCAGATAATGGCATATGTCGTCCAGCGCTGTCTCCCCATCTTGGTGAACGTGTGTTCGCCTTCTGTCATTCACTGTTCCCACGCAGTTCGCAGTCTAGCTTTGAATGCCCTGTGACACCAATATCTAGTGGCTGGAGTTCTTCTTCAATGGGGTAAAATGAAGTCAGTGGCTGCTTACCGTAGTTGCGAGACTGTTGTGACTCAATATTGGTCCATATATAAGGCGCATTGGATTATAAGATACACTGTCGGCTTTTGAGAAAATTTAAGATTTTTAGGTGCGCCATATAGTGTGGAAAATACGGTATTTCACTGATTAAAACAAATCTGGGTTATGCATGTCTGATAAGATTTGCTTGATCTGAAAAATCTGAGTAAACAACAGAAGAAATCTGAAAGATGACAATACAGTTTTTACTGTACTGTAGACAAAATAAATATATAAAAAAGAAGAAGTCAGCATAAACAGCCAGCTCACTCAGTCAGCTGGCAGGAAAAAGTAAAATTGCAACAAATGACTGCATCAACATTGTGATCAGCTGATTGTCAATTTTAAAATCTTAAAAAGATTTTAAAATTAGAAAAGCTGGGCTGATATTAATGATCAATCTTTACTCTCATTGTGTTGGCATTTCTGTTTCTGAAGGGTAAAAGGTAAGGAACTATATATCAACAAATATTATTGACCATTTTCCACAGTGTTATCATAAAATTCTTACTATTCTTGTACATCTTCACTCATTTAAAAACTGTTAGTCCTAGCCTTGCCCAACTCCATCATAAGTAATAGTAACTTGCAGAAAAAAAGTCCGGAAATAGACAAAGCCTTTTTTTTTTTACCTTTAATGCAAAATGTTCTGCAACTTTCATCTCTGTTGACAATATAAGTAATATTGCAATATTGCTCCAACTCTTGCAAAAAAAAAAAAAAAAAAAAAAAAAAGGTAACAAAAACAAAAACTGTATACCTTGTGAAAAAATAAGCTGAAGAAGCTGACAGGTAAGCAATGTTTATAGTTTCAAAAGGTTTTATTTTATCAGTCAAAAATGCATATCCCAGTGAATCATTTACACTTTTTTCTTTCAGACCGAGTAGTCTTGATTAAATGTTATTGATTGACTTAACAAACTGAACTTGGAAATTGTTTTGAGACTTGAAACAATAAAAAAGCTATTTTGACAATGCTGGAGCCAGTGTTTTGTACAGATAAATTATTAAATGATATCAGATTTGCAATAGTATTTCAATTTGGGAGAGGAAAGAACCTAGGAGCGTGAAAAAATTTATAATCCCTGGATGGGGGGCATGACAGAAAATAATTAAGAACCGCTGTGTTAGGATAACAGTTTTAAATCATTAATTAACCTTTAGACTTACAGAGCTCTTCCCTGCTAACTCGTAGATGTTATTTGTCTGAAAAGAAAACAAAGGGTGCATACGGTTGCTCAGTTACATAAGGAATAGTTTGTCATAGTTCTACAAAGTTCAATAAAATGTGCTATAGCCGCAGCCAAAGGATAAAAACATTATTAGCAATTCTGTTGCAGTAAGTTTACACAATATATTGTCTCTCAAGATCATAACAACGGATTGTCCTTTTTTTGTTTACAATTAGTCCTGGCATTTGGAATCTGCTTTGTTGTATGCCATTTAATCTTTCACAAAGTGACTTGCAGAACAGGCATCATGTATTTACAATCAGAAATCAAGTTTCATTTATTTTCTTTCTGCCTATGGAGCTTAAAAAGAGACAGATTGGATGTGCTTTCATCTTCCCTACAAATACTTCTGACACTGTGTGATAACTCTTTTTCTCTGTGGTAATTGTGGGATTATGCTACAGCCGTGCACATACACTCAGGTGCTGGACAATGAAGTTAAGTGGACTTGTAAGAAATGCACATTACTGACAAATCTGTTCTTGATGATTGTGTTTGCTTATTCACTTAGTGAGCTGGTGTGGCTCATAATTGCTTGAATGCTAATCAGATGCATTGTGTGAAAAGAAGCTGGACTATTGCTGTGTCTTTTCTGCCTGTTGTTTTTCCGGGGCTGAATGTTTTCATCAGTGTCGGGGACATTGTGAACTCCCCAAACAAATTTTGTGATTACGCTGCTGGATATTCTCAAGATAGTCTTAAATCATCAAGGGGACAATTATGTAGCAGAAAAGCAATGCCAGTTTGATCTGCTGGTGAATGCAAACGTTTTACAAGGATTTGTGCTGAAGTATACATTTCCTTCTTAAGCATAACAGTAAATCTTATCATAAACAAGAACAGATTAGAGCTACGCTGCACTGCATAGGCATACAAAGCAACTTTTACACATTTTATGCACAAATAGCAGAGAACTTCTGAACACCCTTTGTCCCTAATGGGGTCGGGAGGGTTGCCGGTGCCCATCTCCAGCTGCGTCCCGGGCGAGAGGCGGGGTACACCCTGGACAGGTCCCCAGTCTGTCGCAGGGCAACACAGAGAGACACAAGACAAACAAGCATGCACATGTACACTCATACCTAGGGAGAATTTAGAGAGCCCAATTAACCTGACAGTCATGTTTTTGGACTGTGGGAGGAAGCCAGAGAACCCGGAGAGAACCTACGCATGCACAGGGAGAACATGCAAACTCCATGCAGAAAGACCCCGGGCTGGGATTCGAACCCAGGACCTTCTTACTGCAAGGCAACAGCTCTACCAACTGCGCCACTGTGCAGCCCAGCAGAGAACATATACTACCTTTTAACAGCTAGAAAATCTGAAATGTGTGGCATGCATTTTTATTCATTTTAAACATTAATGCAGTTACAGCCACAGTTTTTCAACTTTCCATATCTAGAACCTGAAATTTATTGTTATTGTTTATGGTTCTTTGCAAAGCAGCTGGAACTCCCTCAGATTAGCTGTGGAGGACCTGTTGGCATCAGTTTTCAAGCCTTACCACATATTTTCAGTAGGACTTCGGCTGGAGTTTGACTGCGCTGTTCTAAGACTCATCGATCTAAACAAGAACTGTAAAAACTTTGTAATTCTTGTAATAAATGGAAAAAATGCACTTTGGTAATCAGAGGTTTATAAAATGATTTTGGTGACACTGTGTTGGTTATGAGTTGAATTTTTTCTTTATTTTGTATGCAGCTATTTTTGGCTTTGTTTTGCTGGAAATGGCTTTCTTATTCATAGCTGGGTTGTCTTATTTTCCTTTTTTCTTTTTTTTTTAGAAATGCTATACAAGTTTTTTTTTTAAGATTTTGTTGGCTCTAGTGGCCTTTATTTGAAAGTAGTTCGACAGATGAGAGAGGGTAAAGACATGCAGCAAATAACGGCAGGCCGGGAATCGAACCTGCGACCTTTGCCACAAGGACTAAGGCCTCAATACGTGGGTTGTGCTTTGCCCCTGCACCACCACAGCACCCCAATCTTCCTTTTTTCTGTTTAGAGACTTTTTATTTATGGAGGTTCAATTAAGAATAAAATTATGAAATTATTTGAAAGGAGATTTAAATCATATCGTTACAATAGTCATTGCATCAGCCAACATTGACTAATATCAGCTGATACTAACATGGGACATGATATTATTTAGGAATCTCAGAGTAAAGGAGAGTGACTAAAAACGTACATTAAAGTTTTCAGTGTCTTATTTAGAATTCTGAAAACCATGTAGATTTTTCCTTCCATTTAACTATCATGGTTACTTTGTCTCAGATAGGCCTGTCATGATAAGAAATTTTGCTGAGCGATTGTCTCAAAATTATTGCGATAAATGATAATATTGTTTGAAGACCTTTTTACACTGATGTAATGGAAATGACATAATAATACATGCGATTTCCTGCCAAAGATGCACTTTATTTTCAAAAGAACACTTAACACTGGAACTGATAAACAAATAAACAAAACAACCTAAAACAATAATAAAATATATTTTCAGTCTCCATTAACAAAAGATTTTACTTTAATTAAAAACTATACAACATAAAGCCGGCTGCACAGTGGCGCAGTTGGTAGAGCTGTTGCCTTGCAGCAAGAAGGTCCTGGGTTCGATTCCCGACCCGGGGTCTTTCTGCATGGAGTTTGCATGTTCTCCCTGTGCATGCTGGGTTCTGTCCGGGTTCTCTGGCTTCCTCCCACAGTCCAAAAACATGACTGTCAGGTTAATCCAGTGTTTCTCAATTCCGGTCCTCACGACCCCTGCCCTGCGTGTTTTAGGTGTTTCCCTTCTGCCACACACCTGGATTGAATATGTGGGTGATTAACAGGCATCTGCAGCACTTGATGGTCATGCAATCATTTGAATCGGCTGCTCTGGAGTAGAGGTACATCTAAAACATGCAGAGCAGGGGGGCCTGAGGACTGGAATTGAGAAGCGCTGGGTTAATTGGTCTCTCTAAATTCTCCCTTGGTGTGAGTGTTTGTGTGAATGGTTGTGTGTCCTCTATGTCTCTGCAATAGACTGGCAACATGTCCAGGGTGTACCCCGCCTCTCGCCCGGACCGTAGCTGGAGATAGGCACCAGCAACCCTCCCGACCCCATTAGGGACAAGGGTGAACAGAAAATGGATGTATGGACAACATAAAGCCAAAGTGTAAATTCAACCAAGAGTGCAGATTATGAAGTCTGTATTGCCCTTCAGTAATCATTAGATTTAAATAGAGAAGATGGGCACATCTGACTACCTAATGCAAAGTTCACACTACATGAGTTTTTGCCACGATTTTCCCCATACAACAATCTTAGAACATTGGCCTTTCTAAGATTGTTGCTTGCGATTTCGTAACCGATCATCCTGTAGTGTGTGATGTGTTGTGGTAGGTTGTGGCCGCTCTGATCTAAATCAGGGGTTTTCCCAGACTGGGAGCCTGTTGAATGTGACAGGTAGCCAACCAGAAAGCACAAATTTTCCTACTGCTTTCTGAGGGAAATCCCAAACAGCTGGCACTGCGCAACCCGAAGTCCAGCAAACATTAGTGATGATATGTGGAAACAACATTAATGTTTATTCAACATTTTGTGTAAAGAATATAGAAATGACAAGGGAAGGAGTTGGAGTAAAATTGCTACCGCAGTTGATAAACCTGGTAAATTTTCATTCAGTCAGAACTGACACTAGCCACATGCACTGCAGGTAGATTGTAGTAAAGCATCGATTAATGCCTGGTTTTAAAATTAGTTAACTGGACTTGTAGCCATTATTTTGTGCCCATTGTTGGACACCACACAGCTTGATCGAACCTGATAAAACCGTTATACCTTGCCTTTCTGTCGTCTAATGTGTGGTCTTTCAGGTTTTGAGAATGGGCCGACAATCGCCTGACAACTCTAAGATCCTATAGTATGCGCTGAGCAAGGAGATGAGGAAGGGAGGGTCAGTGGAGAGCACTGGAGTTGAGCCTTTTTTTCATTTAGTGTCATCAACAGAAACAGAAAAAGGCAAAAGAAATGATAAAGCCAATAATTAAAATGAGGTTTATAGTTTTCATTTATTGTGCGATTAATTGATTTATTGTTTATTGCGACAGGCCTAGTCTCAGACCTGTCATTGTGACATGAGAAAATGTCAAAATTTGAGAGTTGTACAGTTTGGACAGTAGGATAATTCTTCAATAAGAATTCCTCAAAATTTCCGTATGTTTTTATTCATATTTCAGCCTGTGCAGCCATCTACCATCTTGTTTATTAGAATCACATCAGCAGGGTGAAGAATTATAACAATTCACCATGAGGCTCTCTTCTGCTACTCGATTTGGCACTGACTCAGATGATTAGTTGAGCTTTAACTATCTTTAATTTAGTCAGAATGTGTGTTTGTGCACACATTCATTTTGGCCTGCTTGTTAGCAGCGTGCAAGAGCCGCAGTGCACTTTTTAATTACAGCTCTCAGATAATTTAGAGAGGAGGGGAATGAGCACAGGAGGGAGAGACAGAATGCAGTGGAGGAGGGTTAGTTTAATCTCACAGTTCATTTCACCCGTTGCTTTTGGTCTTGCACTTCCCTTTAAAGACATGAATCACTGATCATCAAAAAGAAAAGGCTGAGAGAAGGAGAGGGAATTTGTTAGATTAGCAGCTGTAGTTATATAAGGAATGTAATCAGATTATAAGTACATTAGACATAATTGTCTTTTCTGTGATAAGAAGTAAAAACACGAAGGAGTAAATGAGGGGTCCTGTAGCTAAATTTCTGAAGATATTCCTAAACAAATTGGGTCACGACAGCACGAATGAGTTTTTGTTTGCTTCTTCATGCGTAAAATATGAAGGCATGATTTGGGCTTCCTGTGAATAAATGTTTATTTTTCTCTTCTAAACGTACAAATAACTCCAGCTTTCTTTTACTTAGTTCCATTTAGTTCACCGCATATATTTTTACTAAAGCCTTGCTGTCTCTTGAATGTTTATGCTCTCCTGCTTGAACTTTGATATGTCAAGTGTTTACAGGAAAAGGGGAAACTGCTGGTTATTTCTCTTCTTTGTTCTAACAAGTCTTTTAAGAAAAATGTGGAGAAGCACACAGCAGGAAAGTAATCCATAAAACTTTCCTCTCTCTCTTGAAACAGGAAATATACTTTTTTTCCAGGGCAGGGATTTTTTAATAAGTAGATAATACTTTCTTTGTTTTTTCATTCTAGATGCACAAGAAAATGCCCAGAGATGAGCTGTTTACTGTACAGTTATTTATGTACACAGAGATTCACTTTTGAACACTATATTGCAAACCAAGATGTTTGATTTAAAGAAAAAGTGTGATGTTGGAAGAGTTTAAAGGATGTAAAAGCAGAAGGGGATTGCTACTTTATGCTGCAATCCACCGTAAGCTGCAGGCTTTTATAAATAGATCTGGATGGGTATTATTGACAACAGGTGCTATTCTGCTCTTTTCTTATACTTCTAGTTATGGTTTTTATTGTTCGGGGAAAAATCTTTTCTGAGGTTTTGAATGTGAGTGTGTATGCTTTTGTTGATATATTTATAGAAAGGGGGACATCTATACGAGTGCATGTCTTTGCACCTTCTGGCACAAACAGGAGTGATAAAACCTCTCCTTTTCTATCTAGAAACAACATTTCCACTCCCATCCATCAATATTTTTCCTCCTCACTCTTTTTCCAGATATTTTTACATGCTCCCTCTACCTCCACCACCAAACGTCTCCAATGCTGCTGATCTCCACTCCCTTGTGAACTAAGGTGTGTGTAATCGTTGTGTAAGCCATTTAATACTCCCTTGTTGTTAGAATGTTTTGTGTGTGTCTTGAAGCATCTGTGAATACAATGCTGCCTCCATTTTATACAGAAAGAAAGTGAAAATAAACTTAGTTAGAAATGGCACTGAAACCTTAAGAAAGAGTCCCTGTCTTTTCCATGCAAGATTTGTTAGAAGCAACTTTGTTTTTCATAACAATTATGATGCGTACTTTCTCTCACTGGTTTGATATGAATATGAATAACAAAACTCAATTTATGTAATTTAGGGCTGTAAAGATTCCTTGAATGATTTGAATACCTCAATTATTAAACTTCCTTGGGGTAAATTACCTGCCTCTAAGCTTTTCTAAATTATGTTTTATTATTTTGCACACTATGTTGCACTGCAGGTAGATTGTAGTAAAGCATCGATTAATGCCTGGTTTTAAAATTAGTTAACTGGACTTGTAGCCATTATTTTGTGCCCATTGTTGGACACCACACAGCTTGATCGAACCTGATAAAACCGTTATACCTTGCCTTTCTGTCGTCTAATGTGTGGTCTTTCAGGTTTTGAGAATGGGCCGACAATCGCCTGACAACTCTAAGATCCTATAGAGCACAATAAACAGGTGATTATTTATGTTGCGCAATGCTCTCACTTCCGCCTATGAATTCTTGACAGATGCTAAGTACTAACAACATAACATCCAATTTTGAAGTTTGGCCTCTGCAAATTTGATTAATGATAATGTCCTTAAATTGACTGGCTTATGCTTGGAGTAAGGCAGCTTTTTTCCTCCTGGAGCTGATGCCTGTGGCTGGCTCAGAGTGAATGGTGGGGAAGAGTGCGGGCGGGAGTATTTATGCAAGTGTAGTGGATAGACGGCAGGTGGCTGTTCTGTAGTTGATGCCTAACGTAAGTGTAGCTTTACAGACGAACTGTAAACTAAATTTTGTTAGCAACAAATGGGTGACGGAGCGCATTGTGGCTGTACATAGCTGGTAAATGTAGTTCTGGTTTTTGTGTGATGAAGGAGCCAAATCCTGTCACTAAGATGGACATAAAAGTTATGAATGGTTGGGCTAAGTGAGAGTTCACCAATTAAATCAGGGTTTCTGCATGGTAGTAAATTAAATTAGCTCAAATTAAGGCAAGTAAAAGGTAGAAAGAAATAACTAAAGGTAGTAAAAGGTAGTACATTTTTCATCATTCCTTCAAAATATTTTTAATTTTCCATTTATGCTCACTTATTATTGTTTTAAGTTTAACTAACTACTGTACTGGCAGGACCTGAGCTGTCACTGATAGACTTCAAGCTGCTGTGCGCATGCGTTGGAAACGCCTAACGTGTTGAAACTAGTTAGTCATTTTGTGCTTCGCTATTGGAAAATATAAGATTTCACAACTTTGACTCGTTGATCCGAGATTCAAAGACTAGGAATGACCGAGCAGATCCCGGTTTTGGTTTTTGGTGCGAATGAACGAAGCGATGCAATTGTAAACTGAAGCTCAACTACGAGCTAAAGTTTCATCAGTGACACAACGAGAGCTGCAGACAAGCAGCAGACCTTGCTGACTCTAAAGCCAGCGCTCAGAGCTGTGCTGCTCTGAACACCGCAGCACAGCTGCAACTAAATAACACCAACTGCACCACTAACAACAAATTGCAGTGGGAATATACTCATAAGTGTAAATTCCACTGGAATTGTAGAAAAAGTGGTAGAACTTTTAACTACATTATTCATTATTAGCTGATACCATTTAGAGACGTTTCATGTTATTGTTCACATCCAGAAATTTTGCAAAGGCATAATCATGATTCTTTGCCATCCATAGCAGCGCAGCTGTGGTAGAATGGTTCCGTTAACTAAATTAAGCGTTCTTAATTTAGAGCAGTGCGCCAAAGGAAGAAAAAAATAACTCAGAAAAACCGTCAACTAAACAGCTCCACTATATTTATGAGGACTCAACCATAAAACCTGCAAACGTTTCCCACAAAAGGACAACACATTCAGTCCTTAACAGTTTCATGTTTCAGGCTTGATTTTTATTTTGGAATTATAAAATGATAATCTTAACACAGCAGTGGTTGATTAGCTAATTTAAGCAGCTGCTCTAACTGTAACAATGATTTGACAGAGTTGGTGTGTTGGTCACTGAAACACTGAATTTCGCTGCACATTGACATTTGTTCATTTAAACTTTTCAATAACCTGTGAAATATAATACCTTTGTACCTTGTTATTGAGTTGTTCTAGTGTTAACAATTAGTAGCAACGTAATATTCTATTGAGAATAAAACATCGGCTTGTGAAATTGAAATGTCATTGCATTTTACTGATATTCTTAAAAAAACAAAGATCCTAAGTCATGGATTTAGAATAAGCACTAAAAATAGTGCTTTCTGTTTTTTTAATATGTGAGGTTTTGGTCAAGTTAAAGTCACAGTTAGACCTTCAAGTAAGTAGGATAAAGTTTTGTCTTACAGGAGCCTTCATCTTATATGGGTCAGAGCACTGATTGCCGCTTTCTTGCAGATCATAAATTATCAGTCTATAAAAAGTTTGACCTGCTGATTTTGATTTTAGCCAGTGCCATTTTTTTGATTGAAATGTTGCTAAATATATGATGAAAGTCTCTGAGTTGGTAACAGTGGGATCACTATTAATAATTACAAGGTTGCAGACATGACCTCTATCAGTAAAACCCCTCACTGCAGAGCAGAAGAGGAAAGTGGCTAATTTTTAGACCTTTGCTGAAGTAGAAAAGATCAGAGGATGAGATCTGCTTCACGTAAATATCGACCGATCACCGATCTCCCAAAATTGAGAAAATCAGGGCAAAACTGCCTTGACTTTGTGTGGGTAGTAAAAATATTGTAGAGGTAGTAAAAAAGGTAGTAAAATGTAGTAAATTCACCTCTGGGATTCCTGTATAAACCCTGTAAATTGACAGTCAATGAATACGTATTCATTCTGTCAAAATGTTTAAACTGGTGTATAAACATATTTTAGAAGTGTCTTTGTATGAAAATTTGGGCTGATGTTGACATCCAATGTTACCAATATTTTAATTGATGAAATTTTTATTGATTACTCAATTAATCATCAGAATAACTGATGGCTGCCCTGCGACAGACTGGCGACCTGTCCAGGGTATACCCCGCCTCTCGCCCGGAATGCAGCTGGAGATAGGCACCAGCAACCCTCCCGACCCCACTAAGGGACAAGAGTGAACAGAAAATGGATGGATGGAATAATTGATGGAATACTCGATTACTAAAGTAATAGTTTACTGCAGCCCTAATGCAAATACATTAATATTCACAAAGATGAATCATCCTCACTGCATGACAGGTGGCTGTTGTTGTTTTGTTAGGGTTGCCACGTCCCATAAACTACCGAATCATCTCATATTTGACTGTAATTGTTGTGTGCCATATTGAACCGATACCGGGCGCAATTTCTTTCCGTATTTCTGTGTGACAGGTGTGTCTGATAGACACACCTGTCACACAGATCTCAACAATAATGACCAAAACATAACCCAGGATATATTAAGATCAGCTAGGTTGTCGTGGCAGGAGCTAAATAGGACCCACGGACGTTGTTGTTACGGTTGCTTAGAGACGAACACTATGCAGCCGCGGTGAGCTGCTATCAGTCAGCGTCTTTTTAAAATGTCCACCAATACTCCACCGTCCTTAAAAGCAAAACCTCTGGCAAAAATACACACCTAAGTAGGAAGACACATTCCAGGTTGAACAATTTCAGGGAAATTAAATAGGGGCAATTTAAAAAGAAAATGTGTCGCTGATATTCAGTGACGCTGTCACACCGACATACCCATTTTGGCTGTATGATGTCAGACAGAATGGCCACCGCGGGGGTCCCGGCACCGCCGCCCTCCCGCCACCACTGGAGCTGTCTCGCAGTTTCCCCGCCCGATCGCCCGCCATGCGACACACATGAATGCGTTCGGCAGCACTCCCCGACGACTCACAAAAAATCTGGTACAGATCGGACCATTTACGGCGGAGATATAGCTGATGGATTAACCTAGAGGGCACAGTGGAGTCAAATTACATTTCAATGCTCTTGAGCTCTATAGAGGTGAACAAAGGTCTTACATTTTGAGTTTGGTGCCAATCGGATCATCCATGTGTGATTTAAAGACAATCATATGAATATGGTGAGGTACTGATATTTGCCATTTGGACAGAGTTCATTATATTATCATTTTATGTCAGTTTGCACTGCATGAAATCCATACAAAAAATACAGTAAAAGTAAGACATACAGCAGAAAATCCAAGTGACTTCCTGTTGGAAGTGGGCGGGGCTAAGGTGATGTCATCAAATAAGTATTGGATATTGTAGGACACCTAATAATGTCCTACAATACCCAATAGTGACTTACTGAAATAGTGACTACTGAAATAGTTGCTATTACTGAAATAGCGACTGGGGATGAATTACATATTTTATATTATTTGTAACCAAAATGAATGAAACTTTGCATTATAACCCACAAAACACAATCATTAAAAAAAAAAACAGAAAACATATAACATTGTATATTTATTACCTAATTACTATGTTAACATGGCCTGGAAAAATGACTCAAAAAAATCTGGTGCTGGTCGGCCGACGTAGCGAGTAGATACAGCTGATGTATTAACTTAGGGGTCGCAGTGGAGTCAAATTACATGTCAATACTGCTGGGCTCTTAAGAGGTGAACCAAGGTCATACATATCGAGTTTGGTGCCAATCAGATCATCCATGTGTGATTTAAAGACAATAAAGACAATATGAACATGGCGAGGGACGCCATGTTCATACAGAATTGACAGAGTTCATTATATTATCATTTATCTCAGTTTGCACATGATTAAACCCATATAAATAACAGAGAAAAAGTTAGCCATACAGCAGAAAAAAAGGTGACTTTTTGTAGGAAGTGGGCAGGGCTAAGGTGATGACATAAAATGGCCATCACAATGTGATCAGGACTGCTCTATAGAGATACACATGTGTACCAGGTTTCGCAATTCTAGGTTAAAGCATGGCTTGGGGCTGATCATTTAAAATATTCTACATGGCGCTATAGATAAATTAGGCCATGCCTACTAAATTTTAATATGGATTTCTGTCAGGGGGTGGATAAGGATCCATCCTAATGAATTTGGAGCAGCTCTGCCCGAAGCTGTGAAATTCAGAGACAAACGTATGGCAACGGCATTACAGGTCACTCCGCCACACTGCCACGGTCGGGGCTGGAATCCACGACTCACCAACATGTCTTCTGTTTCTGGACACAGTTTCATGTTGATTAGGTCAAAGGTGTAAAATAGCGACCGATCACCGTAAAAATGACACTTCCAGTTCTCAGGGGGCGTGACCTAAGTGATGTCATCATTTGACCATTAGGTATTGTGAGACACCTGATGATGATCAACCATTGAAAGTTTGATTCCTCTGAGAGTTTTTGTGTGGGATATATAAGAGTTTTGTGTTTTTGTGGCAAATAGTCAAAGTTTGACACATAGCCACGCCCACATGCTTTGAAGTACAAGAAATCCTTTGATAACTTTTGACCTTTGATGTCTCAAGTGTGTGCTGAGTGATTTTGAAGTCTGTATCTGTAAAACTGTAGGAGGAGTTCGATCAGATGCGATGACTGTAAACGTCAAAAATGGGGACAATATCGGAACTTCAATCCAAAATGGCCGACTTCCTGTTGAGTTTAGACCATGGTTCTAAGAGATGTTTTTGTACGTCCTGACAAGTTACACATGTGTACCAAGTTTCGTAATTCTAGGTTAAATGTCAAATTGACCACCGGGCTTAGCAAGTTTTCTAGGAGAAACCCTGCAACGGAAAGGTGAGCGGGTACTGTGCCTTGTGAAAGTATTCTGCTTCGTAAATTTCCTGCTTGAAATTTAGATTTTAATGTTGAATTTTGCAACTGGTTCCTAACTTCTTCATGGGGCATTAGGACTGGGAAGAAAAGTGAAGTTGTACAAACACAGAAGCTGAGGTATTCTCAGTTTTTATAATCCAGAGATCGTCTTTCTTATGATTATACTCATGTATTAATCTCTCTCCATGCCAGAGTGTAGAAGTGTGTTTATTTGTGAGCTCTGAGGGCCCAGGGCATAGAGCAATACATCCTGTGTTTAACTCTGGTTTCAGTTCAACTCTGCTGGATTAGCTCGTGTCCTCTCCCCGTCAGCCCCACTCTCACCCTAACCCTATCCAGCGCCAATGTATTCTCTTTGCTGAGGTCACATCTGCTTCTGTTCCTAACCTTATGTGTTTATTCACACTTACAGCAGCAACCAGATTTTTCTCCCATCCTTTCCACCTCTTCTTTCCTCTCTCCCCTCTTTCCCACCCTCCCACTTCTCTCTCTGACATATGGTAGTGTGATATCCACAGCCGCAAGGCTCTAATTTATTTAGCTAACGATCTACACCACCTCCCTGAATACAGAATGAAGGTCTAGTCTTTCCCTCCCCTCCCCCTTTCTTTATGCTGTCTAGAGCCGTCTCCCTGCCTCACCTGTTGTTCCATGCATGTAAACGAGTGCACACACACAACAGGCACACACTGTTGTTTAATCTAATTAAGCAGGACCATGTTTTCTCAAACAGGTTGTAAATACTGAGACTGTATTAGTGGAATGAAGTTTGACGTTGCTCTGTTTGTGTGGCTGTGTGCTTCTAATTTGTAGAAGTACTATGTGTATTCCTTTGGTAATATGTGGATCAAATATCACTAACTGCCAGGTCTTTTTCCTGGTTGCATGACTCAACTAATGAATCCAACATGATATTAGATTTAGTGTGTGGGTATTAAAAGTTTGGAGTATTTAAATATGACTCTGTATACACCCATATGTTAATGAGGTTTTTATCAGTGCTTCGTTTAAAATAAAAGGGTAAGCCCAGATTTAGTTTCTCTGCTTGACTGTCACAAGCTGACTTTGCAACACACCTTCTTCTTTCAAATGAACACGTTTACAGACATTTTACTGCACCAGTTTTCATTTCAATCCCTTCTATTAACATATTTATGTGGAGCACAGATGCATAGGTTGCAAATTAGAAGCTTTCCATACACATAACCATGCCATTGAAGCACTTAATGAATTTGGACTATTTTTTCAAGGTGAGATTATTATTAATATTAACAAACAACTTAAATGACTTGAATAAAAGATACACATGTTTAAATATATTGTAATGGGTTTCTCAAATATAATCACACAGCAAATGTTGCTTTTAGACCATTGTATGGATTTTGTAGCCATGAACACACTCCTGGAATAGTACTGAATGAATGTGTCTTCATTAAGGCCTTTGAATCATTTGAGAACCTAGATTATTCAAATTTATTGAGGAAAATTATATGCCTCCAAACTTTGTTAAATTGTGTTTTACTATTTATTGCACTGTGTTGTGGCAGGGTTGTTGTTTATGTTGCGCAACACACTTACTTTTGCCTATGATCACAAATACTAGAAGCTAGCAGTCCAAATTTTGAAGTTGGGTCCAGGGAGATTTCATTGATCGATGATAATGTCTGGGTTTTTTTCATTTGTCTGGTGCACAATATCCATTCTTAAAATGATTGGCGCGATTCTCGGAGTACGACAGCCTTTCTCCTCCCAATATCTAAATGCTGGTTTGGAGCAAATAGCTACAAAATGCACAGTGAGTGTGTTTATACAGGTGGAGCAGAGATTTGCAGATATTATAATTCATAAACTAAAAACTGGATGCTGGACATTTTTACAAGTCCCTTTGTAAGCCTGGCTCTTTATTGATAATTGTAATATAATTTCAGATATTTGTATAATTTTTGTCCAGATTCACTTAAAAAGTGAGCTATTATTGCTACAGGTTAATTTTCTAAACTACAGAAAAGTATTTTTTAGGGATGCCCAAATATGATAATTTGGACCAATGTGATAATTTGGTATATGTTATTAATTCTGCTATTGTGGCAGAATTTAGCAGTATTTTATTTTTTTATTCCATCACTCCTCCCAGTCTTTCTTATCATCAGAGTAATCAATACATTACTGGATTTCTAAAATAATCATTTACAACAGCCCTAATCTTTATTCTTTTTGTCAGAATGCATTTTTAAAATTGTTTTTTTTTTCTAAGCTAGGTTTCTTAGCTGCTAGTTTTTATGCATGATTTATACTTTTTCTAAAAGGTCTGTTCAGAACTTTGTAAGATTAATGTCAGCCTAGATAATCCATTCTAAGCCAGTTTGGCTTGTCTTATCTTCTTGTAAAGCCTTGTAAACCATATTACTTTGACCATGAAAAAGAGTGATTCAAAACCCCAAATTAATAAGTCTATATGAATTTTTCACCAGAACTGCAGCTAGTCTACATTTTAATGAGACAGACAGCCATTGCCTGTGGAAACACTTTTAGGTTCTTCAAGAAGACCGAATAATTAAAGAAGAGATCAGAGGAAAGTTTAGGCTCTGAGAAGAGGGCAGCCTTTCGTTTTCACTGTAACAACAGACCTGCCCTCAAGCCAGTTGCTTTACGTGTTATAGTGCAGGGATTGGTTGTTAAGTGTTACTTTGGATCACATTGCATAATGGAATGGAAGTTTCATTAGTTGCTATATTCACAATGTAGATTAGTGAAGATGGTCTTCTGGGAGCTCTCTGTGCCTTTCCTGCAGTCTGTGTTTTCATGAATGTGTAAATGAGAGTTTTGATAAGACTTAGAGATGATTCTCCAACTACCTTATGTGTGCATACATCTTAAATAGGCCAGTACATAAGCTTAGCTGGAGTCTTATTCTCTTAAGAGGCAGCCTTAATAGATTGCTTTTTCTCTTCATCAAATCAGTGGAGAGGTGTGTGATTTGGAGCCATTCGTTTACTGTGTATGAGATGGATTGTGTGAAGTGTTCATGCATTTTTCTCCTTTCTCTGTTTTTTTTTCCATCTAGTGCTAAAATAAATGGCTGTCAGCCACTTTTATTCCCCAGGCCTAAAATAACCAAAAGCTTAAGAAGGCAGTCATGTGTTTCTGTAAAAAGACGAGTGGCTGGTTAGAACTTCCTCTCTGTTGCTGTCTTTCTTTCTCGTGAACCCCCGCTAGTTGGAGAGAGTTGCATTCTTCGCAGTCGTGTGCCTTTTAGGGCTTCTTTTTATTATTTGGCTGTTGCTTTAATGAATTAAGTGTATCAGTTAGTTTGTTTACATGTGTGTTTTTGTTGCAGCAAGTGTCTAGCTAAAGTCAGACTCACACAGAGTAATTAGCTAAGTGTTGTATTTACTCCCTTTCCAGCCTGCAATCATTTTAATTTGTTTATTCAAATGAGGCAGCATTTGTTTGCTCTCTGCTAAAGAGTCCAGTACTTTTCTGCAGCCAGTTTGTGTTTGTGTTTAAAGAGTGTTTCTTCACATCTGTGTGTCAGTTTCCTAGTGTGCAATACATTCAGTGTGTATCCTTTTGTGACTTGTTATACATGCATCTATATTGAACAAAAATTTAAATGCCTCTTGTCAAATATTGTTGCCATGTGGAGTTACCAACTGTAAATTAGCATTTGCTCACATTTTATTGTACAAAAATAAGAATTCTGTGTATTTGTGTATAATTTTTAATTCAGCTTGATGTCACTGAGCATTACTCGGTGAGTTTTTTTTTATTTTTTTTACTCAGTGCATGTCCAGCGGGTGATCAGACAAAATGAACAACAGCTGGACAATCCTTGGGCTGGTCACAATTAAAAGCCACCCCAAAATGTCAAATTTTGTCAAAGTCTTAATGCCTCAGTGTCTTGGCATGTTGGATACAGGAATGTCCACCAGAGCAGTAGCTGCACGGCTCAATGTCCATTACCGGACATTGTCAGCCACGTGCAACCACTTCAGCACAAGATCGCCTCATCCGGCTCGTCCATCTGCGGGATCGGCCAAGACCAGTGACACACACAACTGATGAGACTATTGGTCTGCACAACAGACACATCACACCTCAGACTGTCTGTAACCACCTATGAGAAGCCAACCTGGTCAAAATCAAATTCCTCAATCTGACCCCTATCATGTTCAAAGGACTGTCAATCTGCTGCAAATGGCCATACCATGATGTTATCAATGCCATTATGAAGATTATTAATTACTAAAAATATGTTTTGAGTTTCTCTATGTATTGCGTAACCCAAATGTTCATCAAACTCTTATAGAGGTGTTTATATTTTTGTCCAGTGTATCTGCATATCTGAGTTCTAAAGCTAATTTGCTTCATCACTTCTTTCTGGTCAGATCCCCAGCTGTGGATGGACTTTTTAGACAGGAATAATAGGTAACATAGATACCAAAGTGGAGTTATTGTGTTTTGCTATACATTACAGCCTCATGTCTATTGTTACAGGTGACTATTAGAGCTTTTCAAATTTCATATTGATGGACGCATGCTGTCCATCCTGTAGGTTTGCTTAACTCCATGTTTGCAGCTTTGTCTGTCATTTAGGATGCAAGCCATATAATGTGACATCCAGTAGCAGATGTGTTTATTAGCAGTTATATTGATGTACAGCTCTGTTGATCCTGCTAAATGTTGGAATATAAAGCCTGGTGATGGATTATGAGTCCATAACCTCCTACCTTAATACTTTCACTGTCATCATCCCTCTTCATACTCGCTCCTTTGACTTAGGCAGAATTGAACCTATTAAAAAACTTCTACGGTGCAGTGCAAAACTTAATTTGTCAGGTTCCATGTTTTTCTGTGTATTTATTTCTAGTTTCCTGTGTGCCTGAGTCTCTGTGTTGTCCTGTCTATCCCTGTGACGGCCCTGCTGTGCGGTCCGGTATGAATGTGTGCTATGCTGTCAATTAACCTATCAATTAAGGTCCTAAGTGGGAGGTGCTTCCATCATCCGGCCACCTGGGTGGTATTTAAGGAGCGCCGTTCCATTCACGACAGGCTCTCGTCCTCCGCAAGTTCGCCCACTGCGCGCGTCCTCTGGTAGCGCGTCCCCAGAAGCAAGCCCGCCGCAGACAGCCATCCAGTCCAGATTGGGTTGGGGTCCGGACTTCCTGGTGTGAAGGGACCGGGCATGGTCCCCCCATCCAAGCTGCCATTTGATTCTGATGCCTAGACTTTTTTTGACTTTTTAAAATAAATGCCTTTTATAGGCTTAAAACACTGCCTGTTTTCCGTGTCCCCCCAGTTTTTTGTTGCGACCAGTCGAGCCGGGTCGTAACAATCCCCTTGATTAGTTCCCAGGTGTGTCTCGTCCCCTGATTACCTAATGTGTATTTAGTGTCACCTGTGTCTCCGTGTCTTTGTCAGGTCCTCGTCTCATTTTGGCGTCAGTTCTGCGTATGTCAGTTAGTCCATTGATGTTTCCTGTTGCTACCTGTTATAAGCATAAACCTACGCTCAGTAGTGCTGTCAGGTTTTTGGACTGTGTTTCTGGATTATTGTCAAGATTAAGCTTATCATCTACATCTCTTCTGGGTCTGCCGCGTCTACCTCACCTCACACCACACCAATTCATGACATAATTAGCATTTCCTATAATTCAGAGCTGCAATACACTTTGGGGTTTCCTCATGGTTGGTCAAGTTTACCTCAGATATCACAGTTTAGTTCTGATAGTGATATCATGCCCGAATTAAGACAATTCTATTTACAATTTGTAAAACTCGTACAATTTGTTGATTCAGTCAATTTTATTTACGTTTTATTTAAATTCACAGCAAATGACTCATTAGCAACACATCAATAGACATATGTGTGCACTTATTTTAAGCTTCAGAATTGCACAGAAAGTGAAATGTATTCCAATAAAATCTGATTAGATATGATACAGAGTCCACTATCATCCTAAACTCTAATTCAGCTTCCAATGCCGTCCGTCCGTCCGTCCATCCATCCATCCATCCATTTTCTTATACCCTTATCCCATTGGGGTTGTGAGGGGTGCTGGTGCCTATCTCCAGCTCTCAATGGGTGAGAGGAGGGCTACAACCCTGGACAGGTCACCAGTTCATCACAGAGCTTCCAATGCATGTTGGTTAAAAGTTATCTTTTCAATGTAGCCCAACCAACTGCATTGAATTTGACTTTGCAAGTCATCTCTTGTGACTGCCTGGGTGCTGAGAGGGCAAAAGGCAAACAGATGAAAAAAAAAAGAAAAATCAAAAAGACATGTCCATGTTTCTTTCATAAAGAACATATAAATACATTTGGTTATTGAATTATTTTGTATTTCCTAAAATACAAAATAAGTAGTACTACCAATATATTTTAATATGAAGAACATGATCAGAAATTGAGACTGTTCAATGCTGTGTGTCTCTTAGTATAATAAAATCATCTGAAGTCCTAGTAGGTACAGCAACAATTAAAAGCTTTATATCGGCAATTTTTCCTATATTTGAGGCTTAGGATAGTAGATATTTGGAGCTGCTCGGTGACCAGTGACTTTCACAGTCAAACGTCCAATTTTCTGAGTAGCTCACTTATTTCTATATGGAAGGAGCAGATTAGTGATATAACACTGAATACAAAACATTCTCTTTTAAGTCCAGATAAATAAATAGTTAAAACAATATAATCTTTTGGTTGTTTTGGCATCTAACAGCCATACAAGGCATTTTTTGTCTGATCTCTGAGCTTTTAAATATATACACTCCTGATCAAAATCTTAAGACCAGTCAAAAAATTGCAAGAATTTGCATTTTGCACTATTGGATCTTAAGAAGGTTCTAAGTAGATCTTCACAATGTTAAAAGAACAAATCAGTGCAAGAGACAAGAACATTTGAGCAGGGAATTGTCTGAAAACTGCATTTATACTCAAACATGATTTTTTTCAGCTGATCAAAAGTTTAAGACCATAGCTCAAAAAAACCCGAAAAACCCCCAAAACAGAAATCAAAATGTCAAAAAAAGGACTCAGTAATGAGTAGCTCCACCATTCTTGTTGATGATTTCAAACAATCGTTTAGGCATGCTCGATGCCAGTGTTTCCAGGAGGCTAGTGGGAACGTTGCTCCAAGTGTTGAAGATGGCTTCACGAAGGGCATCCATTGTCTGGAACTGATGTCCATTTTTGTAAACTTCCCTTGCCATCCATCCCCAAATGTTCTCAATTGGGTTTAGATCCGGGGAACATGCAGGATGGTCCAAAAGAGTGATGTTGTTCTCTTGGAAGAACTCCTTTGTCAGGCGGGCATTGTGAACTGCAGCATTGTCCTGTTGAAAAACCCAATCATTACCACACAGACGAGGGCCCTCAGTCATGAGGGATGCCCTCTGCAACATCTCCACATAGCCAGCTGCTGTTTGACGCCCCTGCACAACCTGAAGCTCCATTGTTCCATTGAAGGAAAACGCACCCAAAATCATGATGGCGCCCCCACCACTGTGCCGTGTAGAAAACATCTCAGGTGGGATCTCCCTGTCATGCCAGTAACGTTGGAAGCCATCTGGACCATCAAGGTTAAATTTTTTCTCATCAGAGAAGACAACTTTCTTCCACCTTTCAATGTCCCATGTTTGGTGCATCCTTGCAAAGTCCAAACGGGCAATTCTGTGGCGTTGAAGAAGACGTGGCCTTTGAAGACGTTTTTTGTTTCTGAAGCCCTTCTCTCGCAGATGCCGTCTGATGGTTATTGGGCTGCAGTCAGCACCAGTAATTGCCTTAATTTGGGTAGAGGATCGTCCCGTGTCTTGATGGACAGCCAATCGGATCCGGCGGCTCAGAGCTGGTGAAATTTTTTTGGGTCTACCACTTGACTTTTTTGTTCCATAACCCTCAGGATCATTTAAAAAATGCAAAATGACTGTCTTACTGCGTCCAACCTCAGCAGCGATGGCACGTTGTGAGAGGCCTTGCTTATGCAGCTCAACAATCCTACCACGTTCAAAGTCAGTGAGCTTTTTTGCTTTTGCCATCAGGAGGTCTTGACAGTGTAAAGACTTCACAGAAAATGACATGGAATCCAGATGTTTGCACAGCTTTTGGCTTTTAAAGACTATGGTCTTAAACTTTTGATCAGCTGAAAAAATCATGTTTGAGTGTAAATGCAGTTTTCAGACAATTCCCTGCTCAAATGTTCTTGTCTCTTGCACTGATTTGTCCTTTTAACATTGTGAAGCTCTACTTAGAACCTTCTTAAGATTCAGTGTTGCAAAATGCTAATTCTTGCAAATTTTTGACTGGTCTTAAGATTTTGATCAGGAGTGTATTTCTTTCAAACTTTCAGCTATTATCTTTAGCCTTGAGACAAAGGAAATTCTTTCCACCACCTAATTACAAGTACCGTAATTAGGTGGTGGCAGAGTCTGGTCTGAATGAACTTGACTGGCCAGGACAGAGACCTGACCTTGACCCGATTGAACACCTTTGGGATGAATTGGTGCGAAGAACAACATCAGTATGTGACCTCACATAAGGGCTTCTGGAAGACTGGTCAAAAATCCCCATAAATCTTGCTCCTAAATCTTGTGGAGCGTCTTCCCCAAAGGCTGTCTTAAAATCTGTTTTTGCTCTTCCAATTGATAAGTGGGTAACTAACGGTAATATGATTTGAAGCCTCCAATATGATATTTAATAAAGCTGAGCTCTTTCTTGAGTTCAGTTCATATGCTAACTAAGCATAGAAATATAACAGAAGTGCTAATTTTAGTTATAAAAGTTAAATGACTCATACACTTTGCATCATGGAAATACGCAACTCTCAAGAGAAAGCATATGTTTAAACAGTTTAATCTACTTTCTTTGGGTTGCAAAGCTTCTGCCAGGACAGATTTAATTGCCAGCAGAGGGAGGTTAATGCTAATCCAACTCTGAACTCAGAGATCTCGGTCTGGATCTCTGTCCAGTTCAGAGTTGAATCTGTCCTCTCTAGGTGTTTAAAATTCTGAAAAAAGATTCTTTTACACACTTGTTTCTATGCACTAAATGTATCAATACAGGTAACATTAAACATACACATTTATAGTCCTATAGCTGTTACTTGAAACTCTGTCAGGAAGGTTCAAAATTGAATTACCGTAAGTTAACCTGATATGCAGAAATAACTGATCAAAGGTTTTGGATACTTTCCATGACAAAGGATTGAGTTTACAATGTGACATGCATGTAGGAACTGTCAACTACACACATATAAACACAGGCCCTGCCTCACTTGACCTCAAGAGAGGCAGGGCCTCACCTGTCATAATGGAAAAATATGATGATAAAATAATCTATATCGCTATTTTCGCCCTGTGGTTTGTACTGCAAAGTATTTATTTTTATTTAGCTTAACCAATTTTGATTATTTTTACTTGAAAATCATTGAATTTTCGCAATTTCCCATTCAAATGCTCGGAAGCGCAGCTGGTGAGGCAGCAGCAAACTGAGCCTCACCTGAGAGTGCACCATCTCTCACTAACTGCCACTCGATGAGAGCATGTTTCTCCTGTCTGTACGTCGCCAATGGAATGGTTAAAAAACATTTAATATATCAACAGATTTTTCAGAATTTAGCTTATGTATATAATGTGCAGTGCTTTTTGTCACCATCTGTGTTTATAACATGTGTTGTGTGCTGAGGAGTGATCAGAAATGGCAGAGAACAGACTCGAGGTGAGGCAACATTTTTCTTGCCTCCTAGCAAGGTGTGCTCTTGATCCCAGATATTGACTCCACAACTGCAGAATAAGAGACAGTAACAGCGAACTAGTCATACAGTAAAGTCAAGTGCAGCAATATATTTATAGTTTTCTCCTCGTACCACAGCAATCACGTATGAATAATCACAAAATAAACATTAACCCTTTAACTGCTGGTGTTCCGATTGACCCATTGACCTGCATGTGACAGAATTTGGGGTGACAGTTAAAGGGTTAAGCCTAAAACCATACTACTGCAACAGACTGAATGTTCTGCTCTTTGTGTGGGAAATATTTCAGTGTATTTTTAGGGGCGTTGTTGTCAGTTGCTATGGTAATGAGTCTGTGTGTAGCCTGGCCAATGCAGAGAGTGAGAAAGACATGGTTTTGAGTTACACTTGAACGGTTTTTCCCCTTGCTGTGGAGCATAGCACGAAATTAATAATTCTTACATTTCCAAGTTTTATTGAGTTAATGGAATTATTCTAATGCGGCAGTGCGGCTATGGATGACATGTCAAAGAATTGTCTTTTTGCCCTCCAGCATTGTCCGCATGTGCGAAATTTCCTTATGTAAACAATAACATGCTGGTGGTCTACATTTGTATATCTGATTATAATTAAGTCAGTTGCCTCACCAGCTTTGCACCTCACCACATGTCACTGATAGAGCTTCATGGAATGGGTTTCCATGGTGAAGCAGCGCATCCAAGCAAGACATCAACAAGTGCAATGCAAAGCATTGGACTCAGTGGTGTAAAGCACACCACCACTGGACTCTAGAGCAATGTCTCTGGAGTGACAAATCATGCAGCTCTATGTGGCAAGCTGATGGACAAGTCTGGGTTTGGTGGTTGCTAGGAGAACGGTACTAGTCTGACTGCATTGTGCCAAGTGTAAACTTTGGTGGGGGGGATTATGGTGTGGTGTTGTTTTTCAGAAGCTGGGCTTGGCCCCTTAGTTCCAGTGAAAGGAACTCTGAATGCTTCTGCACACCAAGACATTTTGGACAATTCCCAACTGTGTGGGGAAAGTTTGGAGCTAGTCCCTTCCTCTTCCAACCTGACTATGCACCAGTACATAAAGCAAGGTCCATAAAGACACTAATGGCAGAGTCTGGTCTGAATGAACTTGACTGGCCAGGACAAAGTCTTGACCTCGACACGATAGAACACCTTTGGGATGAATTGGTGCGAAGAACAACATCAGTATGTGACCTCGCATAAGGTCTTCTGAAAGAATGGTCAAAAATCCCCATAAACCTGCTCCTAAATCTTGTGGAGCAGATTTAGGAGCAACTCTTTCCAGAAGAGTTGAAGATGTTCGAGCTCCAAAGGTGGACCAACGTCATATTAACCCATATGAATTAGGATGGGATGTCATTTAAGCTCATATGAGTTATGGCAGGTGAGCGAATACTTTTGGCAACATAGCATATATTTTAAAGGTTCTATTTTATTCAATGAAATAATAACTGAGTAATTTTTTTAAATTATTTTTGATTTGTGTGGTTAAGAACTCTGCTCATCTCCATCATTCAGCCTATTGAGCTGAAGATGACTCGCCAGGTGACGATGTCAATCCAGAGCAATTTACAAAACAGCAGTCATTATCAGCATCCAGTCATTTTCAGACCTGTTCTAGTTATTACTTTCACAAACAAAAATACACACAACTGGTCTCTGACAGTAACTGGTAGGTCTGTTACCATCATTGGAGCAGAAGCGATGGAAATAAGAGGTCTATCTGTGTACCTGCAGCTTTGAAGCATGGTCCCCAGATGGCAGTGGCAGTACCATCTCTTAATGTCAAAGACATGGAAGTTGTCTGACCCAAAGTGGAGAGAATAAAAGGGACTCCTTGGTGTGTTCTGCCTACCTGTAGCATTTAAGCATTACTCGGGGTGGGTGATATTGCCAAAACATTATGCCTCAGTTTATATTTTTGAATACTTCAGTACTGTTATCGCAGATGATATTCCAAATTTTGTGGGGGCGGGGGGTTTATTTTGGAGTTGGCCAAACAAATATTTACCTTCAAAACAGAGGTTATTGCCATAATGAGACACTCTCCTAGTGAAGGCACAACCCAGCTAGAGAGGCTTAATGAAGTCATTACATTTTAGACAAGTAGATGTTTTATTAAAGCAATTTCATAACTTATGCAGATCAACACTCTCAGGCAAGGTGTATGCTCTTGGTTTTTCCTTTTTTGAGTGTCTTGGAACAAACTGCTTCACCAACTTTCCATTTTAAAAGCCCTGACACTACTTTAAATTAAAAAAAAAATCCATTTGGCTTCAGATCAAATCCAATCTTATCAGTGAACAGAAAGTTTCACTGTTAAGATTGAATGCTCCATGAATGTGCATTCATGGAGCAGGAGCAAGTGGCTGTTTCTGTTTAGTAAGCAGTGTCTTTATAAAACACAGACACCTATTCTGTGTCTTGCTCAAAAATTATAGTTTTGAGTAAAATTTCACTGATAAATTTTATAACATTTTTTGTCTTAAAAACTGTAATTCTCAACAAATTACTTTAATTACAATGCAAACAGATGGCTATTTCTCAAAGTTTAACTTTACTGTAGTAGCAATAATATTTCATTAAATGTATTTGTAGGTGTGGGTGGTTTTTAATGAGTCTAATTTATCAAGAAAAAAAAATATTGATTAATTTTTCTTACATTTTACAGTAACAAAATCAGCTATCCCCCAAAACATTTCAGAGACAGTAAAAAAACCGACTGTTTTATTGCTCAAGTAAATCATGAGAAACAAAATTTGGCTTTTTTTGACAACAAGTCACAACCCCTTTAATATCAAAGTGAATACTGATTTATAAAATATATGTAGAACAATTTAAGTGAATGGAATATTCAAGTATTTAGTAGCTTCACCTTTGGTTGCTGTAACAGTAGTCTGTGTGGATCTGTCAGTCAGGCTGCAGTTTTCCTCCTTTCTTCATGTTAAAAGCTACAAATAGGTCTCAATGGAACAAAGCACATACTTTGTCTTGGCCATGGAGTCTCTCTCATACCTTTTGCTAAACTCTAGCCCAGCCTTGATCTGGACTTTTCTTCAACAGTTGCTTTCTTATTGCCACTCTCCTGGTGGAGAACCCAGATAAAATGATTGTCTGCAGAGTCTCTCCCATATCAGTACCTGAAGATGGTAGTTCCTTTAGCATAGTCATGGTAACCTGGTGTTGTGTCTCACTAGTCTACTTCTCACTCTATTTGTGAGGGCAGCCTGATCTAGGCAGATTTAAACATGGGTCATATTTATTCTATGTCTCCATGGTGGATTGAACTGGACTCCAGGGGATGCTCAGGGGCTTAGTGATTTTTTGTGTCCAACCTCTGACTGATACTTTTCAATAACATTTTCTATAATTTGCTTGTAGTGTTCGTTCATCCTATAATGGCAGCCAGGAATACAGATGAACCAGTGAATAGACCTTCCGAAGTCAGGCTTCTTTGTACGATCACCACTGGAGTCGATTACTTCACTTAAGTGGCATTTGACTCATTGTGAGACTATTGGCACCACTTGGCTGCACTTCCATTGAGTGAGGTCAAGGGATTGAATATTCAATTTCTTACATCTGTAGAGATTAGTTCTAACTTTGACATTAAAGTTTATTGGGTATTTTTGTAATTTTGCTTGAAAACAAAATGCACATTTTGTTTATCACGAATGAGTTTGCTAAAGCAATTTATATATATATATGTATAAATATGTGTGTGTGTGTGTGTGTGTGTAATATTGTGGGGATTATGTCGCAGCTTCAGTCATCAAAACTTTCCTGTCATGTACATGTTCAGTTTTAGAAGTGCTGCCATAATATTCCTTCTCTATTAAAGCGTTTATTAATTACCAAAATGATGAAGGGTTTCTGTTCCCTCATTCTGTGTAACCAGTGCTCTGAAATAATGAACAAGTTAATTGTCTCTGCTAAAGATGACATTCATAACTGAACACTGTGAAAGGAAGCTGGAGCACCAGGAGAGAACGCACCCATGACCCAGGAGAACATGTAACTCAGAAGTAGATTTCTTATAAAGAAATTATCATCTCATTAACCTGTTTCCTTGTTTTTCTTCATAACTTTCCTGTAGTAAGGCAGTTTCTTTCCCCTTCTCTCATGAATAAGTTGAAAATGTTGCTATTTATAAATATTACATTTAGGATGGAATAATACTCATTTTATTGCGTGTAGTTGTATGCTACTGTAGGTGCAAAACAAACATTCAAATGAATTGAGCATGTATGTTGAGAGAGAGCTGATGGATTGCTGGCTGGTAGACTTGGGGGAGGTTAGTGGGGTCCGAGCCTAATTAAATGTTAGCTGTGAAGAGCTCTGATTTTACTGTGCCTCAACATCCTTCTCAGTCACCTAGGGCCAGCTATTACAGCTCCCACTTCCACAGCGGCTTGGATCTGTGAGTGTTCTTGGTTCAGACAACGTCTACAAGTTGGAGCATTGCAAAGAACTGTGTCTGCTTTCCATCTTCCTCTGCCTGTTCTGTTGCCCTCTCTGCTCTGCTCTGTGACCGGCACACTGGAGATCAAGAGGACCCACATACTCCAATTCTTGTATTACCTTTGCAACAGTTTAGGTAAATTTAATGTTTTAGAGTGAAATACATTTGAAGCTTTTCATTCTGAAAAACTCTGTATTAATCATACGTCAGTTTATGTGCATAAGAGATTACGTCTCTGTGTATTCCCACTCTGCCTTTCTGTCTGCATCTGTGGAAACTTGTGTGGGTGTAGGAGTGGGTGCGCGGGTGTGTGTGCATGTTGGTGCACACACACTCCAGGGAGGCTGCTATCTAATCCATTGAGATGAATGGCCTGTCTGTATCTCCTCCATTCAACTGACGCTATCAAATAGCCACTGCCTTTCTCTCTCTTTTAGCCGCCCCTGTTCTCTGCCTCTCCTCTCCCCTGGTCTCCTCTTACACTGTCGCACCCTCATTTGTTGTTTACGAGTAAAGCGTAGGATGTCTGGCATTTTATCTTGCAGCCAAGAGTTACAACAAAGATAGAGGAGACAGAAGAATAGAACGGGGAGTGAGATCCAAAGACTGTGAGGTGGAGGAAGCCTCTCTGTCTGAAAGCTTTTGTAGCTGCAGGGCGCAGGCGGTGCAGGCAGTGCAGGCACTGCAGGAGGTGTGGGTGTTCATGTGTGACGAGGAAAAGTTTGATGGTCAGGATTAATTCATCTGATGCCTGAGGGACTACCAGATGCCCGTTTCTCCTGCTACTGCTTCATTCGTTCTGATTTTTGCTATCTACTGATCTCTTAATTTTATGTGTCCATCCTTCGTCCTCATGGTTTCATCATCATCAGAATATTTAACTTTTGTTCTCATGACCAACGTTTGACAGTTTTGATTGGAGTCAGTTTTTGTACGTAGATTTTTATATACCAGGTTTTATGTTTAGTTATGTAGTCATCTTCAGTGAATTTAATAAGTGAAATCTCACTTAGCCTAGACATTTATAGCTCTTGTGTCCATGTTAGCAACAGGATTTGGCTCTTTCCTCATACATAAAAACATAAATGACAGCTGTACCGCTAAGCTGAGCTCTGCCACCTATTTGTTGCAACAGTGATATTTGATAGTTTTTTTCTTCTGGTTGTCCATAAGCTACACTTGCGCATCATCACAGGAGCCCAATGTGTTCAGTCTATCCATTCCACCAGTATGGATACATACAAAATTAAGACAAAAGCAAAAATATGCTAACTGCTGACACTGGTTGCAAGTAGATAAATGCAAAGCAGGAGTGCAACAAGTCAGAATCAGGCCCCAATGGAAGACAGTCTGGACCCCTCTCCACCTTGATGCATCACAATATTAAGCTGATTATTCATGCTGCAACCTGCCTGTTGACCTACTGGCTGGCACTAAACTAATATCACATCACTTCAGTGTGCAATGAATACATAAATATGTAGCTGAATCTCATGGTAGAGACCAGAACATAACATGACATAAAACAGCTTCAATTGCAGTTGAAGTAATGTAACTTTGAAATGACCAGACACAGCAAAAGGCTTTGAGCATTTGACTCCTGAAAAAAATGATCTGAGAAAAGATAAAAAATTGCTTTGCATGAGAAGAAATGTATGTGTAATATTTATATAGCAACTCAACATTTCATGATGTTTTCAGAAATTAAGCTTTCTTTAGGTCACAAACATAATTGTAACCCATATTTGAAGCTTAAAACCCTGTTCACTGCTCACATTAGTTGCACATGACATACACTTGTTATAAATACTAAGCAATAAATATTGTTGAAACATATGGAGGGGCTCTGTAAAGTTTACATACCCCAAATATATTGCAAGATGTTTAAAAATGAAGATACATCGCTGTAAAGAATTTCAAACTTTTTCCACATATGTAGCTCTGATCCTGCACAATTGAAGTGACAGCACTGTCACTTATTAGAGGCAATTTTGTAGAACCATATAGCTGTCTTGTTGCATAAAAGTGAATATCCTTATACTCATATTTTATTGAAGGAACATTTGATTCAGTAGCTTCATCATTCAGTTTTTCTGAGTTCACATCTATCAATCATTATCACTTTATTGCATTATGAGTTAACAAGTAAATAATAATCTACTTGTTAACTTAGAATAATAATAATAAATATATGTACCGGGTGTAAAATATTATAATTCTTAAGCAGCTGCTTAGTTCACATAGGTCATGGGCTGGCTCTAAATGTGATCAGCATGACATTGTGTTTTTAGATACACTGACTGATTACTTAATTTTGATTTTACTGAAGTGCAAATAATTGATATTTATTTTAACTGTATGTTTTTGATTTGTTGTCTTTAAGACTCTATAGTTGTGTGTTAGGTACTGTTGGCAATGTCTTCCAGTAACATACTCATGGAGAGTTCCAAATAGCAATCAATTCTGACACAAGACATTTCTACCAGAAATCTGATGTTTACTTGATACTTTTCAGCATCACAGACAAATTTCACTGTTTCATAAATTTGTAGTACCTATGCACAGCAGAGTGACCCTTGTTGTCAAGCTAAGAAACAGGTAATAGACTGTTACTGAAAATTTCTGAATAGTGAAACTGAATCAAAAAACAAAGTAATGGGTGCACACTAAAAGAGCAAGTTCTGTTTTTTTACTGCAAACAGATTGTGTTTAGTTTAATTGTACGGGATAAGTGTCATATTTGATATGCATATTTTAAAATTTTAATGACCTCTTGTTTTACGACTCAAAAACCTGGTATTCACTACATATAAATTTTCTTTCTGCAAATTAAAGCTATAATGACAATCTCAATTGGCCAAAAATTTAATAAAGCTGGTATTTTTCATCTATTCTAATATGCAGTTAGGAGAATATACCTGTTTTCTGTGTGTGAATGCTGTTTGGCTCACTTTCTTCTATTGCTTCTTGGTGATGCAACATTTGCTATCTCCAATCTTCTGTGATACAACCCTTTGTGCTGAGTTAGAGGTTATGCCTCATTAGGGAACATTAGCAGCTCAACTGGGCAGTAATAACAGCTCCATAAATCACACTGTTTCAGCCCATAAGTCCTAGTGGTGGTATGGACTCTTATAATTCGTCTTCCACAGGTAAAACTGCAGATCAATTGAAGGGTCAGTCAGTTACTGTTAATAATAGAGGAGTTATAGTGATAGATCCAGGTTTTGTTATTCATATTTTATCAGAATATCTGCTTGCAAACTGTTGAAGTTGGAAGCATGGTCTTTTCTGGCCAAACTTTGTAGAACCATAAAGCTGTCTTGTTGCATAAAAGTGAATATCCTTATACTCATATTTTATTGAAGGAACATTTGATTCAGTAGCTTCATCATTCAGTTTTTCTGAGTTCACATCTATCAATCATTATCACTTTATTGCATTATGAGTTAACAAGTAAATAATAATCTACTTGTTAACTTAGAATAATAATAATAAATATATGTACCGGGTGTAAAATATTATAATTCTTAAGCAGCTGCTTAAGAATGTGGCAAAGGTCGCCAGGCCGGGAATTGAACCTGCGACGGCCGCGTTGAGGACTAAGGCCTCCTTATGTGGGTTGTGCTTAACCCCACCACAGCACATCCCCAAACCTAGTTTATGATTTGTGAAGCTTTAGTGAAACTTCAATAATGAGAGTTTTAAGAACTTTTTGCATCTATTTGTTGTTGTTTTAACTTTGAACCTTCTGATTTACTCCTTTTTTTGTCTTCATAGTAGCTAGAGCTGTTCTGCTTAGCTGTTGTGACTTTCTGGAGGGAGGCATCAGCTGAGATAATGCTGCCAAAATCCTTTCAAGTACAGATGATCTTTATTGTCATGCAACAAAACATCAGAGATGAATAATCTAGTCCAGGTTTGAAATGTCTAAGCATGTTAGCTTTTAAAGTAGAACAGATTAGATGCTCAAGTAGTAAAAATTTGTAGGAATCAGAGGTGGGAACAAGATGGGGGGCAAACAAGCTTTTGCTTTAATATAAATACATAAATCGTTATCTAACATTTCAAAAAGGATATTCATGTTTATTAATACAAAAAGACATGGATATAAACAGTGACATGTATAAAATGTTGAATAATTACACTCAAATTTGCATGAACATTAACTCATATGTTGCAGAAATCTAAGGTTTCACATCTCTAAAGTATTTATTTAAATGCAAAATCAATCTACTGAAGTAACAGAATAAAGTAGTGCAGTAAAATTACTTTTACCTTACCTCATACCTTTTTTCCCAAAAATTTACTAAAGTAAATGTAACCAGCACTACCCACTTTTGAACATAAATAAACATTACTAGTAGCCTATTCTGGTTAACAACTTTAATGTGATTTATTGGATTAGCTAGTCATCATGTAGCTAACATTACCTGCATTAATCAGCTCACTCGGTAAGTTTGGGGGACAGACCTGTGCAAAGTTATCTGCCTTTTGCTGGTTTTCTCCCACTTTCAATGCAGACTATTGACATTTTGTTCTACACCTAGTGTTTCACGCTTTTGGTGCGTCTGGTTTACAGTCAAAGTCTACGTGGAGGTGCGTCAGACACATCAAAATTGTTAATAACTCTACTTAGCATAGGAATAGCCTAGTGTAAAAGCGCTTCAGCAGACCAATGTGGATTCTGTCATTGAATGAAAAACAATGACAAGAGAATTCATCACTGCACGTCTTTATAAATAAACCCCACCCCAATTATAATATATTTTATATCAGTAAAAATATCCGTACAAATATATGTATGTATATATACATACATATATTTATACTATGTATGTATGTATGTTTCAAGGACGTGCGGTGGGGTTCATGGCACTGACTTAATCAAAATCATAATATCCCCTGCATGCTTTTGTTTATATAAGGAAATTCTGTGCATGCAGACAACATTGAAGGGCAAAAAGACTATACTTTTGCCACAATACTTTAACATGCCATCCATAGCTCCGCTGCCAAGGTAAAATAATTCCCTTAACTCGATGAAACTTGGAAATATAGATATTATTAATTTAGTGCTATGCTGCATAGCAAAGGGGAAACCCATATAAGTACAACTCCATATCAACAACTCCAAGTCTCTCCATATCAGCCAAGCTACACGTAGACTCGTAGCTTCCCTTACTTACTTTATCATTAGCTCGCTGTTACAGAATATAATGAATATGATTTATCATATCTGAGTTATATTTATTGCTTGACTAACAAAACCTTAATAAGAGAAGAAAAATCCTTATACTCTATCAGTAAGCATCACATACTTTCACCTATTTTGTTCTTCAATTTAAACTCAAGAGTTAAGCAACTAATTGTATGTACTGATAAATTAGCTGTAGTTTCTTAGTCCTGTTTTGTGGTATGGAATGCATACTGTTACTCCAATATTATCTGACTGAGTCTTTCAGTGAACAGTAACATTTAATTTAAATAATGCTTCTAAAAATATTTTTTGTACAATGAACCACTATGGAAAATGTTTTTTTTTTTTTCTTATTTTTTATTAAGTTATGTAATGATAAATCTACAGATGGGTGGAATGTCAAAGTAAGATCATGTTCAACAAAAGTCTATTGTATGTAATCCTGCATATTCTGCTTTTATATCATCAATTCAACCAAAACTAGGTTTTTCAGTGTTCCTAACACACCTGTAAGATATATTTTACTGGATAACATAGATTATCTCTTGAATAATCTTTCTCCGATCAAACTTCTTCATGGCAGGCTTCTATAGCTGAACAATACCTACAGACTTCTCAAAATGTTTTAAACTGTTTGGCCCACTGTACTGCAACACCAACATGTATTTACATCTCCACTTGAAGGAGTACATGTTGGAATACAAGTTTTTTAGGGGTTTTTTTTTGGTACAGGTATATTTTTTGGAACATTTAATCACAAAGATCAGATTAGGAGGCAATTTTAGAAGAGTCAACAACTTAGTATGCCATGGACATGTGACTATGGTAACAATATTTCACATGTGCAAATGAGTGGAACTTTGTCACATGTAGGCCTGTCACAATAGCAAATATTGCTGAACAATTAATTGTCTCAAAAACTATTGCGATAGACAATAGTATTGTTTGAAGACCTTTGTACACTGATTTAATGGAAATGACGTAATAATGCATGTGATTTCCTGCCAAAGATAGATACACTTTATTTTCAAAAGAACACTTAACACTGGAACTGATCAAATAAACAAAACAACCATAAACAAAAATAAAATGGATTCTCAGTCTCTATTAACAAAAATGTACTTGAATAAAAACCCCAAAATGTAAATAAATACTGCATTCAACCAAAAGAGTGCAGATTATAAAGTCTGTATACCATATTGCCCTTCAGTAATCATTAGATTTAAATAGAGAAGATGGGCACATCCGACTACCTGATGCAATAGTTCACACTACATATTAGTTCACACCTACATTTTTCCCTTACGACAATCTTAGAATGTTAATCATTCTAAGATTGTCGCTTGCGATTTCATAACCATTTATCCTGTAGTGTGTGGTGTGTTACGGTAGATCGTTGTGGCCGCTGGATCTAAATCAGGACGACTGGAAGCGTTAATGCAGCCTGTTGAATGTGACAGGTAGCCAATCAGAAAGCGTAGATTCTCCTCTGTGCTTTCTGAGGGGAAATTACAGAGGGGAATCGCAAACAGGTCAACCCAAAGTCCAGCAGACATTGGAGATGATATGTGGAAACAACATTAATGTTTATAAAACATTTCATGCAAAGAATACAGAAATGACAAGGGGAGAAGTTGGAACGAAATTGCTATGCAGTTGATGAACCCGGTAACTTTTCAGCTGTTGTTCGTTAACATGACATAAATAGGTTATAATGATTTTCATTCAGTCAGGAGGTTACGCTGACACTAGAGCCACATGCGTTGCAGGTAGATTGTAGTAAAGCATTGATTAATGCCTGGTTTTAAAATTAGTTAACTGGACTTGTAGCCATTATTTTGTGTACATTATTGGACACCGCACGGCACGATTGAATCCGATCTAACCGTTATACCTAGGATTTCTGTCGGCTAATGTTTGGTCTCTCAGGTTTTGAAAATGGGCCGACAATCGGCCGACAGCTCTAAGATCGTGTAGTGTGCGCTGGACATTACACTAAGGAAATGAGGAATGGAGGATCAGTGGAGAGCAGCGGAGTTGAGCCTTTTTTCATTCTGTCATCAACAGAAATATAAAAAGGCTGGAAGAGACAATGAAGGCGATAATTAAAATGACATTGATAGTTTTAATTTATCGTAGGATTAATTGATTTATTGTTTATCGTGACAGGCCTAGTCACATGGTTGCACAACTGGTGTGTTTTATGTAAAGTGCAGAAAAATTTCTCTTAGAAATATGTACAGCGGTGGATGTGTCTACATTCCATCACACAATCTTGGATGAGCTCGCAGACATGCAATGTTGACAATGTATCATCAAATTTACCCTGAAAATTGCACTTGGGATGCACACTTGGTTACTTCCCTAAGGTGAACTAACCAAGCACTGCATGGTGAATGTCACTCTGTATTTGTTCCGTTTGTATGTCTTGTAATATTTAAACATTTTTGGCATTAATGCCAGTTTTATACTTAACCAAATCTAATTATTTCTCAAGGTAATAACACTGAGGGGTTTTGGTCGGGCCCCGGAACTGGTAAACAGACCTGGGTGGTGCACATAAGGGAAAATCGCTGAACTACAACAAAAGATAGCCAGAAAGGCCAGTACTCAATAGTTGATTTGAATTTGCAAGGCTTCCAGCAACGTCTTATGAAAGCCTCTTTTAGGCCCAAGTGGAGAGGAATGATGGGGCAACATGGACACACAGTTTCTGTCAGTTCCCTGCAGTTTCCCATTCTGACAAAAAAACTCCTGCTGATAGTCCTCTAGGTGTATGGCAGCACTAGGTGTCAATAGCTATCAAAAATTCCACTTTTCTTGGAGTGTGCAGCTACAAGGAAGAGCTGTGTCTTGAAGGCAGTGCTACGTCCAATCGGGCGTTTTGAACAGTTGAATGGTTGCCTTGGAGATTAAAGGATTTCTCAAACATGCATGAAAGAATCAAGGCAACACTCCATGTCTATTTTTGATGAGGGAAAAAAAATAATTTAAAACCAAAACAATACAGCGTGAAAATATATTTCATGTAGAAATATCATTCTTCTACATGATATTTCCCTTTTAATATAGAACTATACTTTTTTCTTTGAAAATAAACAAGCTATATGTCATAAAACGGCCTGTGAGGTGGTAAGGCAGCAGGCGGGAGACCCAGGACATGAAGAATGATAATGTTTCTAATGAAGAAACTGCAACAATGTCCAAAACCAAGGCAGCACTGCTTGAGCAGAATCCAGGGCTCAACACAGGTAGCAACAAGGTAAACAAAAGGAGAAAACCGACAGACTGTGGAACAGACGTAGGACCCGACAACGACACAGACACACAGGTGGCACTAAATACACAAGAGGTAATCAGGGAAGGAGACACATCTGGGAACTAATCAAGGGGCGACAAGACAATAGGGAAACTCACACACACAGGAAACTTGAAATAAATACACAGAAAAACATGGAGCCTGACAATATATGACATCGTTCTGAATGATGTCCAGTTTAAATGTGTTAGGTTCTGTGTTTTTCTGTATGTTTATTTCTAGTTTCCTGTGTGTCTGAGTCTCTGTGTTGTCCTGTCTCCCCGTGATTAGTCCCCAGGTGTATCTCTTTCCCTGATTTCTTCTTGTGTATTTAGTGTCGGCTGTGTGTCTGTGTCTTAGTCGGGTCCTACGTCTTGTTACGTCTGCTAACGTCAATGTACGTCTGGCTATGTCTTCGTTACGTCTGTTAAACGTCCCATTTTGGAGTTGACTGTGAAGTCCTCGTTTTCTCCTGCTGCTACCTGTTATGAGCACAGCCTTCCGCTCAGCAGTGCTGCCAGGTCTATGGACTGTTTTCTGTTTATTTATTATCATTAAAACTCCTCATCACCACACATCTGGGTCTGCTGCGTTTACCTCACCACCGCAAACACCCCACCCCATGACAGAAGGACCCGACCAACACAGAACGGTGAGGCACGCTGTACACCATGGACCCAGAGGAAAGGCAGGAATTACTGGAAACCATACGGGAGTATGAGGCTGCCAAGGCAAAACCGTACGTGGCTTGGAAAAGGCTCGGATTTGCCATCCGGTTGGGTCTGCTGCTGGAATACTGGGTTCCACGTTTTCCGCTTCCGGAGCTGGTGGAATTACAGAGGGAGGCCGAGTGGGAGCGTGAGGCAGCGCTAGCTGTAATGGCTGGAGAACCGCTGCCTCCCAGACCCCAAACACTGTCCTCCCGTTCCACCACCCCAGCCCCGTCATCTCCAGTGCCTCCTGAGCCAGCAGCAGCCCTTCTGCGGCCGGAGCCGCCAGCAACGCTTCCGCGGCCGGAGCCGCCAGCAACGCTTCCGCGGCCGGAGCCGCCCAGTGAGTTCCCCGAGCCGCCCAGTGAGTTCCCCGAGCTTCCTAGTGTCAGTCCAGAGCCCCCTAGTGAGTTCCCCAAGCCCCCTAGTGTCAGTCCAGAGCCCCGTAGTGTCAGTCCAGAGCCCCCTAGTGTCAGTCCAGAGCCCCCCTGTGCCAGTCCCGAGCCCCCAGCTCCTTGTGCTCCTCCCGAGCCCCCAGCTCCTTGTGCTCCTCCCGAGACCCCAGAGACTCCTTGTGCTCCTCCCGAGACCCCAGAGACTCCTTGTGCTCCTCCCGAGACCCCAGAGACTCCTTGTGCTCCTCCCGAGACCCCAGAGACTCCTTGTGCTCCTCCCGAGACCCCAGAGACTCCTTGTGCTCCTCCCCGTGGTTCCGCCTCCCTGCGCTGGACGGCCGCTGGACCGCCTTCCGTGGTTCCCGCCTTGCGCTGGGACGGCCGCCGGCGCCTTGCGCTGGGACGGCCGCCGGACCGCTTCCGGTTCCGCCCGCGCTGGGCGGACGGCCGCTGACCGCCTCCGTGGTTCCCGCCTCCTGCGCCGCGGACGGCCGCCGGACCGCCTCAGTGGTTCCCGCCTCGCTGCTGGACGGCCGCTGACCGCCTGGTGGTTCCTTGCCTCTGCGCGGACGGCCGCCGGACCGCCTCCGTGGTTCCCGCCTCCTGCGCCGCGGACGGCCGCCGGACCGCCTCCGTGGTTCCCGCCTCCTGCGCCGCGGACGGCCGCCGGACCGCCTCTGTGGTTCCCGCCTTCCTGTGCTTCCGCCCACCCAGTTGGGTTTGTTTTGTTTTGTTTTTGGACTCTGGACCCTTGTGTTTCCGCCCAATTATTTTTGGGTTGTTTTTCGTTGATTATGGACTCTGGACCCCCCATCCAGCTCCCCTCCGCCCACCCTCGTTGGGTTTCCCGTTTTGGGCGTCTGGGAGCGGCCCTTTAAGGGTGGGGTACTGTTAGGTTCTGTGTTTTTCTGTATGTTTATTTCTAGTTTCCTGTGTGTCTGAGTCTCTGTGTTGTCCTGTCTCCCCGTGATTAGTCCCCAGGTGTATCTCGTTCCCTGATTTCTTCTTGTGTATTTAGTGTCAGCTGTGTGTCTGTGTCTTAGTCGGGTCCTACGTCTTGTTACGTCTGCTAACGTCAATGTACGTCTGGCTACGTCTTCGTTACGTCTGTTAAACGTCCCATTTTGGAGTTGACTGTGAAGTCCTCGTTTTCTCCTGCTGCTACCTGTTATGAGCACAGCCTTCCGCTCAGCAGTGCTGCCAGGTCTGTGGACTGTTTTCTGTTTATTTATTATCATTAAAACTCCTCATCACCACACATCTGGGTCTGCTGCGTTTACCTCACCACCGCAAACACCACACCCCATGACAAAATGTAGTTTTATTGGAGACATAGAACTGTTGCTGTGCTAAAATTGTTTACAGTTATTGCAAATTGGAAGTATTCTTCCATTAAGTATTAAATAGATATAAAAGTAGCCTCTCATACTTCTACTGACAATGAGTAAGAGCCAATTACTTGAAGAGGTAAAACGTACCTTGTGCACAATGCAATGGCATTAGAACTTAACCCTGGAGGGAGACTTTTGTATTTCTCTACCCTTACAAATAAGACATGTTTTATGCATATATTGTGATTTTTAAAAAAAGGAAAAACAAACAAAAATACAAAACAAAAACAGCCGTGTCTGTAAGTCAATGATCCGCTGAATTAAAATCTGACAAGATGACTAAGGCAACTTTAGTGGAATTTGGCAAGTTGCTGTATCTCAGTAAATGTGCCAAGCTGAGATAGCAGTCTGAAAACATTGGCTGCCATTGTATCTTTATTCCATTTGAAATTATTTTAGCTGTTGAAGGCAATAAAGCTTATATCCACCCTGGCAAGCATTGCTTTGCTTTTTGTAACTATGTGCTGATATTGCACAAATGTGGTATAGTAAAACTATTTCTGAATAAAAAAGTCAATGTTGACTGGTTTATAGCACCATAAGACATTTTGCCATATTGCATGGGCCTTTTGTATATTTATGACTTTTCTTCTATCTTTTCATTGCAGTATTCTTCATGTCCATATATTTGAGTTTTTCTGTACTTGCATTTTACACCAGCTATAATTAAATTATTATCCATCCATCCATTTTCTGTTCACCCTTGTCCCTAACAGGGTCGGGGGGGTTGCTGGTGCCTATATCCAGCTACATTCCAGGCGAGAGGCGGGGTACACCCTGGACAGGTCGCCAGTCTATCGCAGGGCAACACAGAGACATACAGGACACACAACCATTCACCCACACTCACACCTAGGGAGAATTTGGAGAGACCATTTAACCTGACAAACATGTTTTTGGACTGTGGGAGGAACCCGGAGTACCTGGAGAGAACCTACGCATGCACAGGGAGAACATGCAAACTCCATGCAGAAAGACCCCTGGCCAGGAATCAAACCCAAGACGATTAAATTATTATAAGTAATACATTTTTAAAAAATAAATTAATAAAATAATTTTTAAATTGTGCCAGTGGTCTGCTACAGCTGATTGTGGAATGATTGATAAAAGTTGTTCTGTAAATATTGCAGTAACAATAGTTTTAGCAGAGCTTTTAATTCTACCTTCAACATTTATAAGCCAGATACTGTTTGGCATGTTTTAAAAACTCTTTCATAGGTTTGTGAGAAAAGAAGAAAAGAAAACTGGTAAAACAAAGTAAGCTCACATTGCATGAGTAAAATGACACCTTATTAGTCATCAAACTCATAAAATAAGTTTCAGTGGCTTGTTTGCATCAGTTCAAAAGATTTAATTCTGCAAACACAACAACTTGGTGTGTCACGCTTTCCATGTGACACAGAAAAGCATATCTTCCCCCCTGCCTCCCTAATCACCTTAGCTGTAGCTGTCCAGTCATCTGGGATCGCCTCCTGATCACCACAAGCCTCTTTCAATGGCTGCATGAAAACCCCACACCTCTCTTCTTTTTTTCAATTTCCACCACCTGGTTCTCTTTTCTGCCTTTGTTCTCTTCATTTTCCTTAGCATCAATTTTATCCTACTGATTTTATCCACCATCGTAAGCTCTCTGCTGGTCATGTGTGTATGGGAGATGGAGGGAATGTCTCCTTCAATTTAAACGGGTTAGCCAATTGGTGGGCGTATATGGGGTCACATACAAGACTCTAATGAAGTTGCTAATAAGCAAAAACACACAGAACAAAGCAGTTTTTAAATGCTATAACTAACCACTGCAGTGATTGCAACATATAAAAGCTTAATGAACCTGTCCATCTTTTATTAGCTTTCAAGACAAACTGTATTGTTGTAGTGTTTTTATTGTAATATTTTCAGAATAAAGTTGCAATAGAAGCCCAAGAAGCTGTTTGTTGTTGCATTGATTAATTATATTTCTTTGAGAAAATGCTGTTTCTCCATGTTTTGTTCTGGTTCTGGGGATTCAGAGCAGAACTAGAAGACCTGAGAGGTCTGGAAGGTTGATGCAACAAGAGCAGACTTTAATGTATTGTGGTGCTAAACCATTCAGGGATTTATAAATTAACAGTATTGTAAAGAATGTTAAACTTTATTAGACCTTAAGCTTGGTTTTGTAGTTTTTATTTTAGTTTTCCGAGCCTAGTTAGGTCATTAAATGCAACGCAGTTCGAGAGAAAAAGAGTATCACGAGACTCGATGTTTATGGTCTGTTGTTGTTATGGTTCTCACTGCTCACTGCCCGGATATAGCTAAGCGCTGTCTGTGCCAGAGCTAGAGACCAGAAGCGACACGGTTCTTACATGAGAACAACTCGGTTGTTGTTGTAATTCATCTGTTGCTGAAAGAAGTAAAGTTCATGCAAGAGGTTTTTTCTATTTATTTATTTTTTGTTGTGTATCTTCACCTACACCAACGCCTCCGTTACCCTGGAAACCGAAAGCACGACAGTATTTTAAAGTCTATTCTCCGAGCTACAGGGAGCCACTGTAGTAGTGTAGTGACTTTAAAACTAGTGTGATGTGCGCTATTATCCTGGTTTTAGTGAGAATGCGAGCAGCTGTGTTCTGTATCAGCTGCAGCTGTGTATTGATTTTTTTACGCATGGATTAGCTTTTCTAGATCTTTCTGAAACATTACTCCACTAATCCTGGAAATGTTCTCCAGGTGATAGAAGGCCGACTTTGTAACTGTCTTTTTGTGGCTCTGAAAGTTCACGTCAGAGTCCATCACTACATCCAGATTTTGGGTCTGATCTCTAATTTCTAGTGGTAATAACTAAAGCTGTGTGCTGACTCTAGATTACTCCTCTTTAGGTCCAAAGGTGACAACTTCAGTTTTGTTTTTGTTCAGCTGAAGAAAGGTTTGGCAGGTTTGGAAGAAAGGTTTGTCCAAAGCATCTGTTCAGTGATTTGATATGTTCTGAGTTACCTGGTATACATGTGTTGTTTGTAATGCTCAATAAATGCTGTAGGGACAGGAGGTATGTGATTTAGAAACAGTGTTGAAATGCCCATCTCCATTTGACATTTGCAGCCCAACATTCTCAAATGTGTGTTTGTGGGGATGAATTTAATGTAGATCTGCTGTTCTATGTTGGTAATAATCTATGGCATTATTAAGGCCCCTTATACTCTGACTTGTATTCTGTCTCTGGTCTTTTCACTGCCAGAATCATTAATCCTCTTTTCATCACAAATGCTCAGCTACTATGTGTTCTGTTTCTCCTGAGCTTCTATTCTGCTCAGAACCAGCCTTCTGGGAAGCCGGCCATGAAACCCAACCAACATTTCTCCCTTAACAGGCTCTATTCTACTCCATCTCTTCGCTCTGATGAATTCTGTCAATTCATCACCTGTTTTTTTCTTTTGCATTTTTTCTCAGATAATATGAAAAACATGCAGTTCTATTGTTGTCTAGTTGTACATCAATAATTCCAGGTTTGTGATTGTGTTTGTATGCAAGGGACCCTCTCTGATTTTTACTTGTGGTACTTCAATTAATCATTCATAATGGGATTTGTATCTTTAATTAAGCCTGCCCTCCTCCGATGCTGTTCTCACAGATGAGTCTCTCTGATGGTTTCAAAAAAGGCAGAAAATCTTTTCTCACATTCCCTCCCACCTTCCCTCTCTTGGGTTCGATCTATTCTGCAGCTGACAAGTAATTTATAAGTGAGAGTAAAAAAGCGAGTTCTCTGACACAGACCTGGCGTCAGCAGCCATACACACACACTCGCAGGTACACCCTCACACAGGAGGTAGATCTTCATCTTGTCTGTGTAACTGATGGTAGGGATCAGAAGTCAATGACCAACACTTGACCTTTTTTTGATACCCTAAATGATGTGTGTATGTGTGTGTTAATATGTTTGTGCAGTTATTTGGGTGTGTTTCTTGCCCTCTTTCTGGAAAAGAGTTGTCAGTTTCCCTATTGAGGGGATTTAATCTGCAAGTCTTGTTCACAATGGATTGATCATGAACAAGACTGATCAATCCAGTGTCAGTGTCAACCTCACACACAGTTACAAACTTAGTCGTTTAGGTGATGTTAAATGGTTAGTCAAATGAAAAAGCTGCAACGCTCACTTTGAGGTAAGCTCGCTCCTTTGTCCTTTTTCTGGAAATTCTCTACCATTTCACACCTGTATGATTTAAGCAACAGACACAAAGCCTTTCAAAAGTATTCATGTCTTAAGCTTTTACATGTTTTATGATGTCATAAACACAACCTTTAGCGCAGTGTATTTAGATGTATGAAAATTGTGAAGAGGTTGGAAGAGGAACATAGTTTACAAAGTTTTTACAAATAAAAATCTGAAGACTATGGTGTGCATTTAAATGTAGCCTTATTTACTCTGTAAGCCCTAAATAACATCCATTGCCTTCACTTTTTACCAATAAAAGTGAAAATAATAAGTGAGTAGAGTTCACCTGTGTATATAAACCCAACTGTTCTGTGAAGGCTTATTCTAGAAAGTTTTCAAACAAATAGCTTTAATAAGACAAAGTAATGCTTCATACACACTTAGCAATTCATGGCCACCAACCTAAACCAGTGTCTTTCAAACTTTCTCAGGCTGAAAACCACTTAACTTAACTTCAGATTGCCCCCACATTAACACAACATCTTAATATATAAACTCTGAAATGAAAATATTAGTCTCTTAACTCACTTGTTATTGTTTTATTTATTCAACTTAATGATAAGGGTGTTGCTGTTTTGTGAATGTGACTGGCCACAACAAAGCTTTGAACAAATCTACTCTGGATGTTTTGAGTTATTTACAAATTCTGAGAGTGTATTTTAAGCTCTCAAATGATGGAAATCAAATGGAAAACAAAATAAGTTTTTCTTTACTACAAGTGTTGTGTGAATTATCTATTGTATTTAATTGCTGATGAAATCATTTTTTCCCCCTCCAGGGTTTTTTTTGTGGGCTCTAGTGTCCCTTCTATGACAATAGGCTGACAGGAACGGGGGAAGACATGCGGCAAATGTCGGTCGGGTCCGGGAATTGAACCCACGCGTCGAGGACTCGAGGCGTCCAAATGTGGGTCGTGCTATCCCCTACGCCACCACAGCACACCCTGATTAAATCATTTTAAATTAAAAAATAATGTGGTGACATATGCAGAACATAATTAGCAAGCAATGTCATAAAAAACAAACAATTCTCACTGAGACTTGAGTCCTATCATTCACTTATGACTTATCACTTATGGAGCTGAAGACAGACCAGTTCTGTGAGACAAACTGGTAGAGGCTGCATAAGACATCTTCCAGCAGATTCTTATGTTAGAATGGCTCAGTCAAAGTCCAGGCCATAAAGCTGCAGTACGTAGCAGTTACAAAGGTATGTTTTATTTACATATTTCTTAAAACTGTCACTATGCGTTGATAGCATAATATGAGACAGATAATCTGTGAAAAAATTGAGCCCCTCTCCCTCCACCCTGTGATACTACAGCATTCTGCAGAAATGCACTGCTGCTTCTCAGAAACAACCAATTAGAGTCAGGAGGAGGGTCTTAGCACTGTCAATCATGCCATGCTAATTAATCTGTCCATTCATGGCAGGCAGCTTGAGTTTTCATATATTGTCTGTTTTGCATTGTACTGTTTGGACTTAAAGACAGTTTTAGCAAATATGAAAAATAATATTTCTTTCTAAGGTTTACTACTGCAGCTGAGATTTCAAGATTTGAAAATGGATTTCACCCAATCAATTTACTTTCCTATTCACAATTATGCACTTTCTTTTGGTCTGGAATGGATAGATAAATAACAAAAGTAGAATAATTTTACAAGGCGTTCTTTGCCAGGTTTAACTGTTCCAATCTCCTTATTGCAGAGCAGCTTTAAAGCTGCAGCTTTATCTCAGTTTCTGTGTGTTCCTAGATGCGGGAGGATTCCTCACTCTTCAGGGAACAGGATGAGATTGTGGAACTGTGAAAACACAGAAAAACAAAGGAAATAATGGGGTCATGGGAAGTCTTGATTGGCATCTGTTTTTTGTAAAAGATTGTAGGACCAGTGTGTGTTTGGTGTATTGGTGTTTTCAACGTCTGCTGTCTTCGCTTTAGGGGCGATGCAGAGCACAGCCGCTGTCTGTGCTGCTTCTTTCTATTCTGTGAATGCACTGTGTTTTAAATGTATGCTAATGTTTTTACCTCACTGCATCCAATCCTGTTTTGAAAATCTGGAACCTTGAGAGATGTGTTATGGTCTTTTGTTGTGTGTGTGGTAGCTTTCATGTGTATGTGATTTAAAGTGTTTCAGTTAAAAGATCTAGCCCTTAAGTCAAAATGATAGCAGAGTACAATAACAGCCTCTGTCTCATCAAATGATATGGAAAAACCCCTCTATCTACATGTGTTTACCGCTTTATGTGTGTCACTTTTGCACTCTACCTTCACCAACAAAATGCATGTGTGAACAAAACCTGACCTGGAAGCTTGGGATAATAAGTTTGTAAGGAAGCAGAAAGGGTAAACCTTTGTAAAAAATGTGGATGCAAGGTGTACTTTTTTCCAAAAAAAGCACAATACTGGATTTTTCCTGCTGAAGTGTGGTATGCATTTGCTTGTTTTTGTCTGCATGATTTTATTACCCTGCAGCAGTGAGTGTTTCGTGTTTTTGGAATGATGAAAGCCAAGCTCCTATTACTATATAAGTTAAACTTCAACCAACCCTCTTAATAAATATTGTATTTCATATCAATCATAGTAAATAGGAGATGAAAAAAGTGAACAGCAAAAGTTTAACAACAGAGAAAATCAAAAAATTTGGTTTTAAACCTGTAATTTAGATAAAGATAATAATAAAGATATAGATAGGGTTATCCTTACCCTAACCCCAACCCTGAATATAGATAAATATAGGTTACCCTAAATATAGATCAAGTTCAATTATTAAGGGAAGTTAATCCAGCTGACCAAATGATGGAATGCATAAAATTTAAAATACTTCAACTATAAAATACAGCATCCTGCCAAATATTGTATTCAAGCAGTTTTGATTCAAGAGGCACACTGGACTCATCCTTTCAAATATCGAAGCAACATTAACTTGGACATTTTATTCATAAGTATTTATATTTGAAGATAGTAACATCAATTTATTGTGAGGTCTGCATGTAGTGAAGGTTGAAAACAGTGCACCCCAGACACAACATCCAATCAGCTAGTTTTAACACCCTGTTCTCACACTTATTGGAATTTCTTCAGTCCTAATCACTTCTTGCCACAATACATGGTCTGAAGCACTTACACTATATTTTTCTTATTGTATCCTCTTTAAATAAATTTGTATTGTGTGTAAACCTAAGGAGGTGCGAAGAGTATGCAGAGAAAATAATGGGCTGAGATAATTAAAGTGTTAGACAAATTTGCACTTAACATTCCATTTTCACACAAAGCTCTGCATTGCTTCAGATTTTCAATCAAAGTGCCACCTTGTCTGAAAGGTCTTTTCCTTTTAGCAAGCATTCAAGCACACCAATTCATTAGATGTTATCTAGTTTAGAATTTTAATGAAGAGCTTCAAAATGCCCACACTTGAACCCTGTCAGGAATGAGTCAACACCTGACACACTTCTGAGCTATTTTATTTTAAAAGAACTGTTACAAAGCAGAGGCCTTATGCAATGATAATTTTGTGAAAAGTTTAGAATATTTTTTCACATGTTAACAGGTGAGCTAATTAAATGCTTGAAGAAGTGTTTTGTCCTGTCAAATCCCAATAATAGTAAAATGCAGAAATTACACAAATCAAATTGAACCCTAAGAATCCTGATGCTCTGTGTGCCAAACTACTTTCAGTGTTAAAGGAAACACACGATAGATGCACAGTTTTGGCAGTTTGGCAAACACTTTCAGCTATGATTCAGTTTCTGGTTCTGCAGGCTCTTCACTCTCCTTCTTTGGGTCAGACTCTGGCTCCAACATGTAAGGCTGGATGGACAAGTCTTTCGTTGTTCACATCTTTAATAAACTTTGGAATAAAATGTTTAAATGCCAGTAGTTAGTTGTATGACTGATATCAATGAATGAATATACCTTTTTGATCCCAGAGGGAAATTAGCCTTGGTGGGGTTCTGATACAGGTCCACTTATGTCATGGAGAAGGATAGGAGAGAGTGCCTTGTTTACATATCATCCAGGAGAATTTGAGATGGCCAGCCTTCCAAGGCTGATACAGGGGAGCCAGATTCAGATAATAACAATTGTTTTGGGTCAGGTCAATTCGATTAATTTTTTGTCTCACTGATACATCTCATGGCAAAATCCTAAACAGCCAAAATATGTAGTCAGTCCAGCTGAACTGAGCAAGTAACTTCTCCATGGTCAATTCCATCTCGCCAGAGAGTTCCAGAGGCCGCAGTGAGCCTGCAATACTTGGCTATAATTGCATCCAGTTTGCAGTTTAGTCTGAGCATTCATCGCTCTGCGTATTCCTTCATGTGACAGCCTCTCAAAGACCCAAACAGCTGCAGACATTTACTGAACTTCACAATATACCAGGTAACCGGCAACTTCAAAAAACATAAATCATGTTATCAAATATCCCACTATGTACACATCTTCTACATCCTTGACCAGCAGAATGGACAGACACGCGATCTTCCACTTCCCCAGTTATCTAGAGTGTATTCAGCAGCGTATGTCCCGTCAAGGCAAGAATGCTCTCCTTTGCTCAGTCTTCTCTTCATGGGAGGTCAGGAGAAAAGTAAAAAAGAATCCGCTTTCATTGAGAGCAGAAACAAGAGACTACAAAAATGGCAGAACAGGGTAGAATGGAACACACTGAGATCTGGGCGGCGCATTCACATTTAAAAAGACTGCATCAAAATGAGTTGCTGTAAAATGCACTTCATCGTAAGGATAATCAAGGCCTTTGAACCATTAATAAACCATTCATATAAACAGCATGGTTTATATGCATATATACCACAAGTGACTGAAAAGGAAGAATTTAAAAGGACGATATGTCAACTTTAAAAGAAAAGTTTAAGTATAGTGTTTTCAGATGAATAGTATAAGCGAATATAGCTAAAGTATGATATGTGTACTTTAACTTAGTTTAGTCTTAATATGAGTTTTGCTTTATCTTTTTCTGTAGGAGTAGTAGAAGGATGTTAACTTTCTAAGTCAATCCTCTACTCTTATCTTCTTCTTTCCCTTTAAGCCTTTTTCTCCCCACACATCTCTACCTTTCTTTTCTTTTTTCTGTCTTTATGTCCATTAATTTTGAAATGAACCCAAACAAATTTCTAATGAAGGTTTATATAGACATATAAAGTAGCATATCATAGTGAAAGCCTTATCACTCCACTTGTGAAAATGAATTTTAGGCCTCACCTTGTCACTCAAACAACAATTCTGAGTGCCACACTGTTAGACAGAACATGTCAAAAAGATCAGACAAAAAGTTTCTAAAAAAAGTTATCCAAACTTGTCTGGTCCAGTGTGTAAAAGAAATGGCTACTTTGGAAAATCATGAATCAAGGTCACAAGCCAAATTTATTGGAAAACTGGGTAGAATTTATCTAGCCACACAGACCTAGAAAGATCTAGATCTCACAAAGGTCTGGCAATCTTTATTGTACTGCGGACCTGTAAAATAAAGAAACCTCCTAAACAGAACTTGTCTGACAAACATTAAGTAGCAACCTATTCCCTGATTTAAGGAATTTCAGGACCAGATGAGAAACAAAATTACTGAAATCTATCTTTCCAGAAACCACTGGGCTTTGGGGCTCCAATGTACCACTGCTAGAGCCACTAACAGAACAAGTCAGCCTTGGGCCCGGGACAGGGCTAATGACCAGGTCTTTTATACCCAAATAATAAAGCTCATGATAATATAACTTTACAACATAGACATGCCCACAACAGAAGGGCTTACAAGTTTCGGCACCACAGAGAGCTGAAGTCTATCAAAGAGACATGAAGGATAACAAACCAAGAGAACAACAAAAACATCAGGCTACATGGTCACTAATGATGAAACAACACAAATTCAAAGCAGCACCGATAGCAATCATTTTGACACTTTATCAATTTAAACTCAGAGCCTGGAACTGCTAGCAACTGCTGAAGCTAAGTTTATTGTTGACGTATTGAACCAGGTATGCAGTGGGACCCATGAGTCAACCCTAACTGGGACAACTTATATACACCATGCTCGCCAGCTTTTGTCAAACATGACAGAGGTTGAAATCCTGCTCTGCCTCCTATCTGGGCCCCCTCTAGGTCCAGGCTGGGGTCCCACCATCCTTCTAGCTTCCCTGAAGCTTCGTCCCTGGCTAGAGCCATTATCCACAAATAAAGAGAACGTGAGAAAGTGAAAAACTTTTCCAGTAAAGGTTGACTAATCATAATTCCTACAAGAGCACTTAGTTGATTCATCTAAAACACTTTAAGCCTTGCTTCACTCAGTTGGACTATTGTTCAGGAGTCAGCAATAAGAATGAAACTGGGTAAAAATGGCATTTATGGGATAGTTCCAAAGAAAAATCCCATGCTGAACAAAGAAAAAGAAACTTTCCAATTCACATTAATCAGAAAATATATCACTGATTCCTAAGAGTTTTAGAAAGATCCTGTGAAGTAAAACGACAAACTAGAACATGTGTTTGTCCTGTTATATCTGGTGTAAAACTAATGCAGCATTTCAGAAAAAGAACTACCTTGAAAATATTCAAAAATGTAGTTGATAGTATTAGAGTTGGTGCTTTCTGACATGATTGTTATAATTGTTTGTTGTAATTGATGAAACCTTTTGTTTTGCCACTTGTTTCAGGCTGTTAGTCAGGGACATTTCCACTGATGGGTCATTTTCTGAGTGTTGTAGCAACTAAGTCATCAACTCCTCCAAAGAAGCTACTGAAGAACCGAAAATGGCAGACTTCTTCAAAGGGAAAAGCACAAAAATACATTAAAGCAATCAACCAGATGTGAGCATTTGAACCAAAGCTCATCTTGTCAGCTGATTAACTTTGTAAGACAGTGATAGTGTGTAATACGTCTTCCAAGTAAATAAGCCATTTACTTGGATAGCTGCATGCAATTCTTGTTCCAAATATCATAAAAAAGCCTCCAATGACCTGGAAAATAGTCCAAAACAATGTTCAAAACCCTATTTTCACTAGTTTATATAAGATGCACATTTTGAAAGATTTGTAGGGAGACCTTCAAAAGAAAAATCACTCTGCAAGAGAGAATAGAAATATCTCAGAACTTAAGGTGAAGGAGTCTGTGAGTTTTCAAAGATCAAAAACGAAAAGGCGCCCATGACATCTGCCAAATGTAATAAAAATTACTTCAACCAATTCAACTTCAAAGACAAAGAATCCGGTATGATTTACATATGCCCACTAGAGCTATCCAGATCCTTTGGGCAGAGATAGTCATATTTAAAATATTATGCCAATATACGTTACTTTGCAAAGCTATTCACCCTTTGAACTTTTTTTTGTCATAGTGCACACTGGGGTTGTCAAAATAAACCCCAATAGTTAACTTCTTACAGCTACTGGGGGCCAATGTGAAATAGATTAGGGCTTTCTCATGCTATAACACCAACAGGCATAGACAATACACTGGAGCAACAGACTGTTAGGCTGTAACAAGGATATGTCTCTCATCCAGGGTCAACAAAGCCAAAATTCTATAAAATGGCATTTCAAACCAGCTTTTCTGAAAACCCCCCTCACTACCAAGAGCATGTTTGTGCCATTGTCAACAGTGCTCTGCTTTTCTCAGCACACACAAAGGCAAATCACAGAACCCATCACTTCAGCAAGGCCAGATGTAATATAATGAATCTAACAGTCATTAAAACACTGTTTGCTTGGCAAACTAAGTAGTACTGGACACAAAAAACACCTCTTCACTTTCACATCTCTGTTTTTCCCATCTGATTCTTCCTCTAGCTCTAATGATGCATAAAGTGAAAATTTTTCCTATTATCACAGAAGTACACACATATTTTAAACTTTTTGCACCCTGGCACTGAGGAAAACACTCTGCAACTGGGCAACATCTTGTCTTGTAGAACTCTCTCCTCTTTCCCTATCCTTGTTTGCACCATACCTTTAGTCACTTCCTGTGATAGTTCAGAGAAAGACAGAGAGACATTTTTATTAGACAGTCTCTGCACTATGGCATCTATTTATGCAGTGCATCAGACACTTGTCCAGGGGGCTGCACATAACCAGTCCAGAAAAACTGCTTAAAACCACAAGTTTGCCAGATCCCAAGGAAAAAAAATGAATGACAGAGAATAAATTCCCTAAAGAAGTGTAACCAGTTTGTTTCCTAGTAAGTGTGTTAATGTGGGGTTTAGATTCATAGTGTGTGTGAGGACAAGGGAAGACTGCTGAATGTGGTGCGGTGGAGGTAACAAGGGGTAACCTGAAACACATTTGACATTCAGCTCCCAAAACCACCTAACAGTCAAAGAAAAAACTCAGGCAATGTGAGCTAAAATACAGATACTAAAACAAGAGAGAGAGAGAGAAGGTATGAGACAGAATATGATGGGTGAGGGTGAAGAGTTGGAGGCCGGTGGGGGTGTGAAAGTATGAAATGAATAAGTTTGTAAGAGAGAGTGCATTGCTGTCACCGATGCAAATACCATACACACAAATCATGCTATGCAAACCATGAGGAAACGAGAGAATGGTTGTGCATTTAAACTTATGTGTGTGTTTGTGTATGCAGCAGTGTGTTTGCATCAGTGAAAGTGTGACACTGTACACTGCAATAATTTAATGCCTTTCTCTATGGATATTGCTGACTTGAAGCTATTAAGAAGTTTCACACATTCAATGGTACTTCTACAACTCAATATGTGGACTATTGCCCTTCACCTCAATTCCCGCCTTTTGTCTGGTCCTCTGCATTTGTGTGGAAGAAATTCATACAGTGGGTGTGTAATATAATCAAGTCACAGTGTAGAATGGAAAATAAGGTGCATAGAGGAGCATAATAAAGGACAGCTGTAGTGGTATAGGGAATGATGAGAAAAGAGAAAGTGATGTAGATAGATGATAGGGAAGAATAATTGAGTACAGTAGGGTACTTCCAACCACCGATTTCTACTGGAAGTCATTAGAGTTGTTGCAATGTGATGTGAATGGAAAATGTGCCACAGATGTTACCCAGCAATGAAACATTCAGAACAATGAGCATCATGCTTATCACCAGACAGACAGATAACATCCATGAATAATTATCTCCCTATTTGTACCTGTGTGGCTGTGTAATTTTAAGATTAATCCCAACTTAGATTTTCAAAGGCAAATTATGCAAGATTCCTCTCCTTAGTTTTGAGTGGAGAAACTAAAGAAGACATTAATGAGCCTTAAGCAATCTTTGGCCTACTGAGAAAAAAAATGCAGAATGGTAAAGCCTTCAAGCAGAATGCACATCCATTGTGTTTCCTCCCATCATTCAAGATTTCTGATCATACACTCATTAAATCAACACTTGTAGGACTGCATCGAAAGGAAATAAGAGCAGGAGCAGGATGACTTTAAATTAAAGCTTGACCAATATTTTTTAACCAATCAGCCAATGGCTGATATCACAGGAAGTGATATTTTTTACCTTCAGGGTTTTTTACCTCATCTTCCAATTTTCTTTTTCCACGAATCAGAATCCTGCCATGATTTTAAACATCTGAATACATAATTAGGTACACGTGTTAAATAACTTCCAATTACATTACAACAACTGATTGCTTTTAGACATTTAAATGTGGTGAGGAGAATATGTTACAGCTTAACAGCACCTAGTTTATATACTTTTGATCAACATTAGATTATTTTTCTTCTTTTGCTCTTTCCTTTGGTTTATTTTGTTTGGATTTCCTTTTAATTCCTCTGAAGCACTTTGCTTGGCTTGTTGCTGAAAATATGCTATATAAATAAAATCATCTTTACCTTTAAGAGGAGGGAAATTTAGGTGCATGTGAAAATGGCATGGTTGTTTCATTAATTTAATTTCAGAAACTGATCATATTTTGTGATTGTAATGGAAAACCATCTCTCCAGTTTACATAGACCCAATAAAGTCTCTTTAAGTGTAAATGATTACAAAAGGTGGAAAAAGACATAATTTGTCAGGAAAAATTCTGAATTCTCAGCCTAGTATAAACATCAAAGACAGGCTGTGATTTGTATGCTGTTGAATTTATATATCCCTTCTTATTTGTGTGGCTTTGCTGTCTCTTGCCTTTGCTACAAATAAGAGGTTAAAGATCAACACTAAGAGCTAAAAAATATTGCATTAAGTGCTAAACTGTCATCTTGTTCCTTCTCTCTCCATCTTTATGAACACTTATTAAATGATTGTGTTTAAAGGATTTGCCCAAGGGTCATGATGTGTTAAAATGACTACATTTAATACGAGTTCCACTAAAGTTATTCTGTTGACACCATTTGGTTCACAGGTGTGATCCCAGTTTAAAAGGAAAAAACTTTTGCTCACAGTTCAATACCACTAAAACATGAAAGCAAAAACTGTGGAGTATTTAGTGCATGAAGAAGACCTTTAAAAAGTAGTTGAAAAGATAAAAAGATTTTATTCACTTTAGCTGCATTTGTGAAAATAAGCACATCTCTTTTCTGTGAGGAACAGAGAGCTTAAATTGATGTCTGTGATTTCATGAAATGGCAAAGCCTAAGAATGCTTCTCTGAGACCAAATAAAAGACCGGGTAGTACAAAACACAATGTAGAACCTTGGGCTATATAATGCAGAATAATGTGAGGCATCATAATCATAATCAAGCTTGTGCAGATCTTTCTTTCAGGTGAAAATGTCAGCTACTTTTTGCACACTGGTGGAGTCAAATGTCTGTTGTCAAAACCATAGATCTAAACACAGCAGATATGTTGCTGTATCCTTGACCTTCTGCAAAATTGTTGGGTATATAACACTCTCCACACTTGTTGGCAACCCTGATAAATGTGTGAAACATGACTAACTAGCCAGAAAACTTGCAAAGTCTGGTGGTTGGGGTGCAGCCCCGGCTCCAGACAAGTTTAACAGGGGGGGCATTGGCTTATTTTAGGGAGGCATAATCAATCTATGTAGAAATAATAATATTACTCAAGTAAAAAAAAATGTACAGTGCAATAAAACTACTCTTATAAGTACCTTTTTTCCAAAAAAAAGTTATTCAAGTGAATGTAACAAGTACTATCCACTTTTGAACATAGACAACAACATCAGTAGCCTATAGGCTACTTAACAAGGATCAGTATTGGTATTAGCTAGTCATCTTTTAGCTAACATTACCTGCATTCAACAGCATTACTCAACTCAGTCGGTTAGTTTGGGGGAAAAAAACTGTTCAAAGTTCTTTGCGTTTTGCTGGTTTTCTCCCATGATTCTAACACAAATCTAAGGAACTTTGCATATATATATATATATATATATATATATATATATATATATATCTATATCTATAGATATATATTTGTATATATATATATATATCTATATATATATATATATATATATATATATATATCTATCTATATATATATATATATATATATACTGGGTGGCGGAGTTGAGGAGTGGGGCAAATAAAGCCTGACAACCCCCTAGTTGGATAATACTCCTGGTGGAGTATTATACACTACCAGATGTTATCCCACCTCTGAATAACCCTGCAGTTATTCAGTGGGGTGAAAAAAAGCCCATGATTTATATATCATTTTCCAATAAAATCTCCAGTACTATTGTTATTTCCATTGTAGCTTTTAGTTAGTTCTCTACCCTCTTTCTCCATAGGACAGAACTTAAAATTCTCCTCTAATATTTCACAAGGCTGGAGCACAGACACCTTTGCACAATATCTTCACTTTATTAAATAAAATTCTGGGTTTGTGGGATTTACAGCTAACATCTGAGCACGACAAATTTCTCACATCGTAGTATCTGTTTCTTCAACAAATCATGGAGGATCACAGCTCTTATGCTGGTTTCTTGTTCAGCTTTATGGTGAAGATTGTTTCATAGATTTTTTTAGCATTAAGGTCAGTGTAGGTTAGCTCCATTTGAAAATCTAGAACAGTTGGATTGGTCAATTCTGGACAGCTAGAATATTACATTCAAGCTCTTTGAAGCATGTTTTGGTGTCTACCTTTTTTTTTTTTTTTAGCAAGATTTGAAACCGTGATTTGTTTTCTAAAAAATATACCCAATTTAAGGGTGCATTCTCACCAGTCCTGTTTAATTTGCTTTAATCAAACTCTAGTTTGTTTGCCTAGAAAGTCAGGTTCATTTTGGGAGGTGTGAATGCTCAATTAAACATTGATGTGGACAAAAAAGTGAACTCTGGTCTGCTTAAAAACCAAGGTCATGTTTTGAATTCATATGTGAAAGCCAAGTGGCAAGGAGAAAAGGCAGCGGATTACAGCACAGGGAATTCTGGGCAAATACAACCAAAACAAACATTTGGATCTAGCTCTAGTGGGAGAAATGACAAAAAAGAAATCCTACACCTCTACAATCTGATGCCATGCTGTTTTTGTGCAGAAGAAAGTTATAGTTATCTTCTTCAGAAGGTTTTGTGTTGTTTCTTTGAGTGGTTCTTGTTTCAATGCAATCACTAGCAATGGGTCAGCAGGTTGCTGAAACGATTTGGTTAGTTTGACAGAATGTAGTATAAAACTCTTGAAACCAGAGTCTAATCCAGAGCAGGAGAATGAAAATGACAAAAAATCCAATGAATACATCACAGTAGTGTTTTACTGTATTTACATGTCTCCATCCATATGAACTATATGTAATACGGAGCATACTTTAACTATGCTGTCCAAGCATGTCTGATACCTATTTAGTATTAATGCTACCACAATATAAATAAGGTAAAGTAAACAAGGTCTAAAGTGTCAAAAGTGGATTTTGCATATGTCCCTTTTACGTTATATCTTACTTCAGCATTAAACAAAAACATCTTAATTGATTTGCATTACTAAATTCCTCTTGAGCAACTAATTCTCCAGTGACCTATCTGCTTAAAGTTGTAAGACATGAGGAGTTTCCTTGCTGCAGTTGATTATAGGTAGGTCTGGTGCAATAAGCAATAAATCAATTAGTAAAATAAAATATTAAAAGAAGCTCAATAATTTGCAATTGCATGATTTATTGTATTTCTCTTTTCTCTCTACCAAAAATTGGATGACAAAAGTGGTCAGTCTGTTGCGTTAGTCTCAATGCATCAAACTGAAACCCTTTTTTTGAGGGACAATTTTGCTGACAGAGATTTCATAACTCATCTTATTTGTTGTTTTGGTGTATTTATTTTGGCTATTTAAGTGCCTTCCAGTTCCAGTGTAATATGTTTATTAGAATTTAAAGTTTATTGATCTTTGAGAAGGTATCTTACATTGTTATTCCATTACCATTATATTACTTAATAATGGTCTGGAGCCGGTCTGAAAACAAGATTGTAATTTATCACAGTCACTTTTGGGACAATTTATTGTCCAGCAAAATGTGTTATTATAACAACATTATAAATGTTGTTATAATGTTGTTATAATAATCTACAGATTATTGTAGATTATTATCTATAATAATCTACAGATTATTGTAGATTATTTTGAAGAAAATTCTTGTTCTCTTGAGTATTGCACATCAAGGCTTCCAAAGCTGCTTCGTCCTCCAGAACATCTATTGAACTCTTGATCAGTTTGGGCTCCAGGGACTTTGAATTCTTTGTTTTGTGACAAGATGCATTGTCATGCTGGAGGAGGCAGCTGCCACCAGGTTTATTTGTCATAATGAAGGTGGTGATTAATGTATGTCTTTGTCTATATCTTAGATAAGAACAGCAGGAAAGTTCATGTTGATTATCATTCAGACTGGCTCTTTTGATGTTTAACAGGGTTTTAGCAAACTTACTGTCTACTCTTCCTTCTTTGTGTTTATATTTTATCTGAGATTTGACTGGCTGTGTGGGAATAAACGTTTTGTCGTTGCAAGGGTTTGAGTTGTATCTGGTCTCATTACTATGACCAAAGATTGATACTTGATAGTCATAGTAACAGTTCTTAGGTTTTGCATGTTGTAAAGTTGTAAGACTATATGTGTTTATTCAGAAGTACTCATTATTAATCCAAATTTTGAGAGCCATCAAGTATTTGTGAGGCTTTCGTTGTATGAAATCTGCTGTGAAGCACAGCACAATTGTGGTTACTGTAGGCGGGTACATTTTTAAGTTACCTATCATGCCCTTTAGACACAGTCATTGTTAACAATGAGACCAACAAACAGATGCTGTGTCCTGAATTAAACATTATGTGAAAACAGGAATTTAAGTTTAGAAAAATATCACTGAGCAACATGACATATTAAGATACTTGAAGTCTCTGCACATATATTCATCATGTTTCAAGAAGAAAAGTTTTACACACACAAATGTTCACTCATCAAAAAGCATGAGTGTTTCACTTCTAAGATTTTAACTTGATTTTGGATGAGAGGATAAAAAAAATTAAGAAAAGAAAGAAACAATGTGTGGATTGTCATGGAAAACTTTGATTGCAAAAGAGAACCACAAATGGAGGACTGGGCAGGGTTAGGGCTAAAAATAGTTATCACGTGTATTTTGTACATTAAAAAGTAACTTATTAGTCACTAGATCAGGGGTGTCAAACTCCAGTCCTCAAGGGCCGGTGTCCTGTAGTTTTTAGATGTGCCACACGTAAACACTGGAATGAAATGGCTTAATTATCTCCTTGTGTAGATAATTACTAATATCCTAATTATTCCATTCAGGTGTGGTGCAGCAGAGGCACATCTAAAAGTTGCAGGACACTGGCACTTGAGGACTGGAGTTTGACACCCCTGAACTAGATAGTCACTATTTTGCTTTGATTATGAGGGTAAAAAATATTGCATAGTCTTTTTTTCATAGTATAATCAATATAATTTTGACAAAAAATATTTCCAGATTTGAAACAATTTTTATGACTTGTGTGAGGCACAACTTAGCTTCAGCAAATGTTTGCTTTAGTAAGAAGATTCAGTGTAATTTAAAAAAAAATAATGGAACAACCTGATATAAAACCTGAGTTTTATGTAACTTTTTAAGGTTTGATAATATCTGTAATAACATGTTTATGATATTTCTTGGTTAATATCAAGTTGTCTTTTTGCCTTTTTAATGTCAATTTGTCATTACGAATACATTTTTGAGTAGCTTAATGTCAAGTTCTGCTAAAAATATTTTAAACAATGTCAACTTTTCATTAAAAGTGTTATTTACCAAATTATATTTAATCACAACAGTCAAACATTCATAAAAACTAATTCATGCCATTTCAGACAGTGTCATGTCAGTCTTATGCACACACCTTCAAATAAAGTGTTACCCAAAACTTTATGATATTGCGCAACCCTGCTGACTGGTCAGTACTCATTGATCATTTTTCAGTCAACAGTGAATAGATTGTTACATTTCTGATTTTAACAACTAGATTTGTTCTTGAGAGGGAACATCAACAAGTTTAGCCTGTTTAAGCCTTGAGGAGTGTGAGGTTTCATCTGCCAGTGAACTCTGCTGAACAAGAAAGCTCAACAAATAAAAGTATCTGAAGAGGTAAATTAGAGTTATGATAATGTTCTTGAATATTTTTTTACTTGAAGAATCTAAAGACTGATGGTTCATATTTGCTGAGGTGACACTCCTCTTCACAGCAGTTCATCCTTTCTCCTCCTCCTCTGCTTGTTAAAGGTTGTAAAAGTGAGACATGGAAGTCTCAGAGGTGATTGTGTTATCCCTGTGGACCAGGCAGCAGATGGGCCATTCTGCTATATTGTGCCTTCCCCACCCATATGCTGACTTCACTGTCTTCATTAGCTGCCTCAAAAGCCATGGCCTCATCTTTACCGCTCCTCCCCTTTCACCCTTGCTCCACCCCCACGCTCATAGTTTATTTTTCACCTTTGTTCCCTTTTTTTTCTGTTCACCCAGCTGCACCTCTATCAGTCTTCCAAAGCTTAATTTCACCCCTGGTCCTCTTAAGAATTTATCTCGGTCTTTCTTTCTACTTATTGTCCTTCCATTCCTCCTCTCTGCACACAATCCTGTTCCCTGTCTCCCTTCCTTTCTCACCTGTTGCTTGCTAACAACTCCTCTGCTTTGACTGTCACTTTCCATTATCCCTCCTTCCAGTGCCATCTGTTTTAATCTTTTATTCCTGCCGAGTGACCTGGTGCATGATATTATGGGGTTTTCCTGTGGGGGTTGTCACTCTTGTCTCCGACAGGTGTGTCTAAGAGAATATGGGTGTTTGCGTCTGCTCAACGGCTTTAATTCAACATGAGTGATTAGTAATAAAAGGCGCAGCAGTTTAGATAAATTTTTATCTCCTCAGTGAAGCACAGATCATTTAGTTGATAACTTTAAAATATGCTACTAAGGGACTATAGGTTGAATTCCAGTGTGTTTACATTTGCTTGTCATGGATATGATTGCAATTATTCTTGTATGTTTATATATGCATTGATAACATGATTCTTTGAGGTAGGGCTTGGTGTTAAAACAATAATGTTATCTATTGCAATAGATACTCCATCAATGGAAAATATGTCAGATATAATGTTCAATAATTTCACTGATCTCTAATCCAGAGCTGCACAGCATTCTAGGGTGAGTAGGCAGAGAAATGGCTTTGCTGTTCAACGTCTCATGGCCACCTACGAAAGGTTGGTGCCTTCAACTTACTCACTCTTACTTTGTTTACCTAGTAACAACTTGTTATGTAACATGTGCGGAAGCAGTTTCATGGTTCTCCCAACATAGTTGAGCGTACTTCATGTGAGGATTTGAGTTTTCTGTGTTTTATTTAGGTTTCTGTGTAAGTTAAGTTTCAGTGTTGTCCAGTCTACCCATTGATTGATCCCAGCTGTGTCTCATTCCCCTGATTACACTCTGTGTAGTTAATCCCACTTGTGTCGCTTGTTCCTTGTCGGGTCTTCATCTCGTCTCCTCTATTCTGCGGTTTGTAATTCCCATTTCCAGTTGCTATCAGTTGCTCTTAGCCTTCTGTTCACCTGTGCTGCCTGGATTATTGTGCTTCATTTATCATTAAATCATCATTTTATTCTATGACCTGGGTCCATTGTGTCTACCTCACCATCTCCGTAACCACATTTCATGACACTTAACTCTTCATTGAAGCAGACTCAATGCAGACTCAAAGGGGACATCTGGCTGAAGATCCACCCAATGGTAACTTTGTATGACTTCGGACAGGGAATATGTGTCGGCAGTCGTAAAAATTGACACGTTTGATACATCACTCGTACAACTTATTAATATCCATTTGGATTGTCAGAAGTGAAGGAATTTATCACAAAAAATGTAGGCAATCGGTGCCCTCAACTATGAAAATGTGAACTGTATGTAGACATTGAACTGTTGTTCTCTGTGGTCAACCACAGAGAACAACAGTTCTCTTTTCTCACATACTCTCACATACATCGAGTATGTGAGAGAAGTTTTATGTTTTACCACCATGGCCTATAACTACCTAAAAATAAAAACCAACGGAGTGAAGTGAGAGGAGAAAATGAGTACAACAGGTCAAGACAAAATAGTGGATTACAGAGGAAAGGTTACAGCAGTTTGGTAGTATTTTGGATATTGCAAACACAAAAATTTTTAGTTATCATTGATATTGATTAATGTGAAATGGTCATATTGTTCTATGTTTTTCATACACATCATCAGCCCTACTGAGTAGTGGCCAGCCTTTTCCTACCAAGGGGGCGCCACTGCCCTAAGTATGCCAACAATTTATTTCACGTCCGAGGGGTCTGGTAGTTGACACTATGTTCACAAATGGGTTTTGCAACAGATCCTAGACGCATATTGGAGCTGGTTACCAGAAGCTTCTGGGTGACTACCGACAACAGGTGGTAAAAGTGCATTTTGCTAAAAGTAATTTAACCAAATAAATGGGCCTCTATATTTTATTTTGATCATATATGGATAAAAAGACAATCAATCTAAATGTGGGCACCCAAGTATTGTTTTTAAAAATCATTCAGTTTGGGGGCGTGCTGTGGTGGCGTAGGGGATAGCGCGACCCATATTTGGAGGCCTTGAGTCCTCGACGCGGCCGTGTCGCCGGGTCCGGGAATCAAACACGGCGACATTTGTTGCATGTCTTCCCCCCTCTCCCTCCCCCTTTCTTGTCAGCCTACTGTCATATAAGGAACACTAGAGCCCACAAAAGACCCCCTGGAGGGAAAAAAATAAATAAAAAATCATTCAGTTTGACATTTCTCCACATTGTAATGGAACAGTTCAAATGAATCATTAAAAGCATTAAACTAATGTAGCATTTCTCCCCTTGTAGTTCTCATCTGAACTGCATGTGTGTATGGTGGAAGTTGTGTGAGGAAGCCACTCTGACTGTGCTCATGTGTTACGGAAGGATATAGAGAATGAGCTGCCATATGTAGTTAGGTCTCATTAGAATACCTTTTAAAGTGTACACCACTACAAAATGAGCTATTTTAGCTCTGCTGTCCTCACTTAACCTGAGATGAATAGAGTATTACTTCACTGTCACACTCACACATACCATACAGATGTGAACTGAAAGAGTCCAAGGGTCTGGTTCAATTATAGTGATTATGTGTGTGAATATTTGGCTTCCAGGCCTAAAGACAGTATTTAAATCTCTCTGACATCTATAAAGACCATTGTGCTGCAGAATTCATGACAGCCTTCAAGTCCAAACGATCTCTGAGACTACAACAAAGATAGGATTTTTGCTCTTAACACTTCACTTTGGTGTATTCAGACTCCTGGAGGGGAGAGGAGGCACAGACAGATAGTCATTTAAAAAGGCAGAGAGAGGGAAATAGGTGAGAGCCGGAGGTTTGTGTTTGAGAGAAGAAAGGGAAGCTTCATTTCAGTTTTCCTGCGTCTTCAGCTACTGATATGCACTTTGTAGTTATTTCTTCTGTCCCAAAAGAAAGATCGAGTAAAAATAAGAAAAAAAGCTGCAGAGAAAATTGATAGAATTAGACCAACAGTTGGTTGTTTGATCAGCTGTGTTTTCTGTTTATCTCTCTGATTACAAATACAGGTGCTGCATAAAATGAACAGATTATTGGACTATTATCTCTGACTGATAGAAAGAGAGATTGGAGGGCTGAAAATATTTACAAAGCAACAATAACAAAAAAATCTAAGAAAGATAATGAAATGAAACTGCAATTTATCACTGTTTTATTATTTCAGTCAAATATCATCAAACTTTTTTTGTATTTTAGGAAGAAAAATTTCTGAGGCAAAAAAGCAAAACACAGGACAGCTGTGATAGACTAATAAACACATAATCAACTCAATAAAACAATGAAACACAATGCACACTATGCACATAAAAAGGACATATACATGGCCAATAGGAGTCTCCCAATGTGATCATTTGTGTAAACATAAAACATTTTTTTTAATAGATTTGGTCATAATATTGTGAAGGTAAAGGTTTCAGTGGTTGGTTGGTTTAGACGTGTTTTGTCTAATACCTCAATGTATTCATTGAGGTATTAGACAATGAACTTTATTGACAGTTCAATGAAGCTTATTTGTACTGCACATTTCAGAAACAAAGCAGTTCAGTGCTTTACTTCATGAAAACAAAAACATGTTCAAGCTAAATTCCTAACTTCCACCATCCTCAGTGTAAGTCGGAGTGCAGTGTTTTTAAAAATGTAAAACCTTTACATATTCATTTTGATTAAATTGTCAGCTGATTCCTTTCCAGAAATATAGATTCATCAACACCACCTGGCCCTTCCTTGACTTGTCAAACAAGGGCAAGTCCCTTATCAGGAAGTGGGTTCCCGATCTAACATCCAGATTTTAGTTTTATACTTTTGAATGACATCACGCAAGATAGGCATGGTTCCATAGTTGCATCCCAATCCCCCTTCTTAAAGATGCAATTTCTTCCACAACTGTACGTCAGAGATTAATCCAGTCTTTTATTTTTCAATATCTATATCAATTGCCTTGATTTTATTGTGTCTTATGCAATATTTTATCTTAATACTGTTACTTAATGTGCATTTTTAAAGGCACTGTTTTGTCAATACAAATGCAGTTCTCTGGTTTTTAAATCTGACAAGGCTTTATTTTCAGGGACTTGTTAAAAGACAAAAATTCAAATTGTTTATTTTATTATTATTTCAGAATGAATTCTTTTCTCTCTTTTGAGAGCTGCTGCATTCATGTCTGGTCTAGATAGCAGATGTTTTACACATGCATGTTCTTCTAAACCACCAGTCATAAGACCATTTACCATGAAGCTCTACAACTCTGCAACATAATCAGTGCACCAAATTTCAAATGTTTAACTAATCATTGTGTTTTATTAAAACACAATGTTTGTGCTCATGTTGGATGGCCCTTCCCATCAACTTCTCAACTGAATCACTGCTATATTCAAATTTTCAGGCACTTTTGGACATGTACCATCCTTGTTTTCTGTGTGTATCACAGTGAATATAATGGAATATTCACTGTGCTCCTAGTTCTTCTACCAGAATTCAAACATATGTAGTCCAAAGATTATTTGAGTATGCTCCTTGATATCTTTTTTAATATTTGAAAACTGATGTGAAACTAAAAAAGCTGGCCCTATTGAATGTATACTTCAGCATATAGGATTGTGAGGTACGCACTGCCCGGAGTAGTTAATTATTTTTAAGCCAGGTTTTATGTATTGGGCAGCCCAGATTTTAGATCAGACTGACAAAGTCTTAAATGGTAACACTAAAAGTTGCAGCATACAGTTTATGAACTACTGGAAAGCTCACACACCATCGTCTGTCTATTATTCACATTGTAAAATAACTCCTCTCTGGTCTATTTCGTCTTGTCTTACTTCTTTTTTTTGTGTGTTCTTATAAAAGAAGCAGGAGATTGAAAGACAACTGCAGCTGAGTGAGCTCAAGGATAATATCTGATAGGCAGCTCTGATAAGTGAGGAACCCAGACTTTGATAGTTTGTCTTTGTACTAACTGAAAGTCAGCATTGAAATAACTCAGACATACACTCCCATCCTAACAACACAGGAAGGACAAAAGAAAATGTGTGAAATTAAGTGTGTTTTTGTGCCTCCCTCTCTATACTGCAGATGAGCAATGAATTCAATATCAAACTTTTTGAGGCTATAAAACACAGCCAGCCACTAAGGTTTTATGGTTTTGTTTATGTGTGATTGGTGGGGACATATACACTTAAACTGCCTAGTTTGAGTAAAACCCTTGCATGTATTAACTCATTTTAATTTGATTTCTGTTTGGTAAAATTGAACTTTTCTTTGCTAGATGATTTTGTGAACCTCTTCTGTGAACAATGGTTCCTTCTTTGTAGTTGTGCAAAAGATAAATCACCACCGTAAGACTAATTCTTTCCTTTTCTCCTCTTTCCTGCCTGTTCTCCTTTATGTTCTGCTGCGACTCTCTGGTTGGACCCATCTGCCACTATAGGTGAGTTTATGTTTTCTTACTGTGTGTCTAAAAGCAGAAATTGGGAAATCCTTATTTTTTCTTAGGTCACTCCTGAGAATATACACATCATTAAATTCTGCAAATTTTAATTTTAAATGACCAGCCATAAACATTTACCATCAATGCAAATTGTTAAAATGGTCCTGCTTGTATTTGTTTGTCATTAACTGTCATGACTTCCGGGTGTCCTTTTATCAAGTGGAAGGAAGTGTGGTTTTTTCTCTTTCAATGGCCTGAGCTGTTGCTGTCCCCTACTTCACCGCGAGTCATAAACTTGATTTATAGTGCGGCAACAACATTAGCATTGTAATTGTGATTAGGACATTCTGCCATAATTGTGAAGCTCTCTCAAACAAAATAGAAGTCTGGGTAGTTAAAGAAGTATTATGCTGTTTACTTGCACAGAAATGTTGAGTTTTGGTAGAAAATATTGTAATTCTTAGGCTTTCATGTATAAAAATAATGATGATGTTCGTTTCCATTGACACAATGGTATCAAATTAAAGCAGAGGTAATTTTGTTGTTCTGCACAACTGAATGTAAAGTCACTTCATTACATTAATAAAATCCAGGCATCCCTTCACAGTTTGACCCTCATATGTTGACCATGTTGTGAACATGGTTCAAATGCCCCACAAAGCACACACACAGAAATTTGAAGCAACTCTTTCTAAAGTTAAAACCTGGTTATTTTTTTAAACAATCTGCAAACATTATTGGTAATTTACACAAGCCCACAATTTTATTATCATTCTTGCCATCAACACACAGTGACTTTACTGCATTTCATGAATGAATTGGATGAGTAATAGTAAATATATCGTCCTTAAGCATAATACAGACTAGGTGTATTCAAGTGTGAGACCGGTAATTTTCTTCCCTATTAGTCTGCAGGGTTGTACATCTGCTGAAAATGAAGCAGATAACATGCTGCAGCTGCACCTCTAAAAGTCATTTGGGTTATTTATTTATTTTTTGTGGAGGATATGAGAATTGATTGGAGCGGGTGGTTTTGACATAGCTCAGTAATTTTATGCAAAGACAAAACTAGGAATGAATCTGTACAAACTGCTGAAGTTATTATGCTTCCATGATGATACAATTTATATTCCTGTCAACTTAATGGTTAGATTAGCTGAGAGTTTACATAAAATGGGAGAATTTTATGAAGATGGCAGCTAAAAAAAAGTACGTAGATATTCCTAATTATATTTCTTCAACACACCTTAGTTTAGTACCAATTCACAATTGTCCTCATAAGGTACTGTACAACTTATATATCAAATATCCAAATATAAAAAAAATTGTTTGTTCCATTCATTGCCTTAATTTGCTTGTCCTTGGATGGCAAGGGGGGCTGGTCACTTTCACGACATTGGGCGAGAGGTTAGGTGCATTAGAATCTAATTTAATGCATCAAGATATTGGTTGGATAAGAATTTATAAGAAATTGTCAATCTAAGGAAGCCCACACTGTAAAAAAGTCAATGTAGAATCTACAATAACTTACTGGCAGCAGGGTTGCCAGCCAGATACTGTAATTTTTACATTAAAGAAATTACAGTAACCTTACTGTAATCTTTTTTTTACAGTAGCTTTAATGTAATTCTATTACAGTTTAACTGTGATTTTATTGCAGTTTTACTGTAATGTTTTACAATTTTACTGAAATTTTATTGCAGGTTTACTGTAATCTTATTACAATTTTACTGTAATTTTTTTGCAGGTTTACTGTAATTTTATTATTGTTTTACTGGGATTTTTATTACTGTCTTACTGTAATTTGAGTAGTGTTACTGTAATTTATTTAAAATAGCACAGTAATTATATAACGTGGTTACTGTGATTTCATTGCATTATTACAGTAATCCTGTAGCATAATTACAAAAGGTTGTCATTTTTCAGTAGTTCATGATACTGCATACTTTACTAGCTTTTAAACGTTTCAATGTGAACTTGCAACTTAATTTACCAAACTCTCAAAAATGTTTTATATGTATTTTAAAATTGTTTTATTTCATTGTCAATTTCGTTCTGATAAACTGAAGCAAAACAAAATATAGTATTTTGCAGCAGGAATATTTGATTGTAACATGTAAGTCAAAGTATTGCATTGAAAGTGAAAAATACTTTGATCAAAAGACATAACTGATACTGATAAGTCGTTCTGTTGTATTTGATGTCACTTTTCCGTTTGCAGATTTTGCTCCACTTTCTAGGTTGAGGCCTATGAATTGCCTAGAAACAGATTGGAGACTGTTCAAAACTAACCTTTTGGGTTTTTTAATTACATATAACATTTTTAGATTAGATGCCTGTGAACTGACAAATATGTTTTGTAAAGGCATTATTGAAATAGTTCTCATAGTTCTCACCTGTGAAAAAATACTCTAGATGGCAAAAGGAGCTGCTGGACCCACTTGTGCCCTTGATGCTGTTTTCTGAAAAATAACAATGTTCAGTGATATTAGTTTTAATTTTAACTTAATATACAGGTACAGAGAGACATTTCCATAGACAGATACATTATGATGTCTCTATCCATATACTATATTTGCAGACATAGACACCCTCTGTACCTTCTGTGCCTCTATCTGTAGACCTAAGGTTGGCAAATACAGTAAGATGGCAATATCTTACTATGTCTTCTATCCATTAGTCTATGGACAGAAGGATGGAAGTTACAGTGAGACACAGACAATTGGAGTATCTGGGGTGGTGAAGGGGTAAAGCGTCGGTCTTGTCGTCCCCACAAGATGCTTCCCTGGGTGGTTGCCCACATTGCCCATAGCAGAATCTGGCACCGGCTGGTTAATCACAATTAATCACTATGCCTAACTTTGTAAGCTTGAACTATAAATATGCACACAGCTGTGGAAACCCCTCTTGCTGCACGCCAACAATTTAAGATCCAAGCAATTATCTTGCATTTGTAGTCTCCCATGCTCAACAGCAACTAAGAGAAATATACTCCACTACACAAGCAAATAAGTGGTACCAAACTTGTTCAGGAGCCAACTGATAAATAAGATCTATTTTATTAGATCTATTTTAATGTCCAGTTCTTGGATGCCGAACCCTTTTATGAGACCGCCAAGGGCAACTGCCCATGAAGCCCATGTCAAACATGCACATTCTCAAAAATTCTTTTTATCTCTAACCAACCATGTCTGAAGATTCTTAGTTTTCCAGGTTTTCATATCTCTATATGAAAACCTGGAAAACTAAGAATCTTAGCTTTATAGAAGGTCAGTTTGTTTTAAACTTTGGTTTAGAAATGTTCCTCTCCGTTCATTTCCTGTGACGACGCAGCACTCTATTGTCCTCATCCACCTAGCAAAGACCAGTGTTATTCGTGCACGTAAAATTGCGGGCTAGTAAACCAGATGTGTACAACGTTGGCTAAAAACCCAACACAATAAATTTAAAACTATTCTACTCTTGTTGCTGTCTGCTGTTGCGGAAAAAGTATTTTGCTGTTCGTATCTCCAAGTGTGTAACATGCTGCTGTGCAGGAGAGAGACTCTGATGTCAAAATAGATGGTTCATTAATCTGCGTTATGTAATACTAATGCAGGGGTTCCCAACTCCAGTCCGCAAGGGCTACCGTCCTGCAACTTTTAGATGCATCTCTGCTCCAAAATGTCTGAATTCCCTCACCTGCATCCAATCAGCTCTGCAATAGGCTGGTAATGAGCAGTTTATTTGATCCAGGTGTGTTTCAACAGAGATACATCTAAAAGTTGCAGGATGGTATCCCTTGAGGACTGGAGTTGGGGACCCCGTACTAATGCATTAAAATGTTCAGGTTAATTGCGTGCGCTAACGCGTTACCGTTGACAGTCCTATGTGGGAGAAAAAAATAATAATCAAAGAAAGAAACAGTTGAGGGTTCCTACCCTCAAACAACTTCTGCAAAAAGACCAGAATATAGCCCTCTGCATATTCTAGGTGAACTGATCTAAAAAGCAGTTGTATTGCACATAATGCTAGCTGAGAAATGACCAAAGTTAACTTTAGCAAACAAGCGAGAGTAGCTCAGTATAACAACAGAACATATATTTTCTTACACAAACAAAACTGCAATACAATGTTTTTTTTTAAAAAGTACTGCCCTCTAGCCTGTGAACGTTCGCCTCCAGCCGGTAAATGTCCCACAATGCAACTGTGCATTAACAATTTACAGTACAGCTGTAATTTTTTATTTTACATGTCTTTGAAGTGAGATATCTCCATAGCCCAACATTATAATAAAAAAGACTGCAAAGAAGTTATGAATATTTTATCTTCACTTTTATCACATGAAATACCACAAAGTATTGTGGTATTTAACTTAAGTGATAACATCTTAAGTTTATACTGTCGACCCCTAGCAATAACTGACTAGTTAGTAGCAATAACTACTTCAGTGTTTCCCCTCGAAAACTTGCTAAATCCGGTGGTCCGAGTGCTGAGGCAGGCCACCAGTGAGCCACTGTGGTTTTGTATTAAAACATTATAATTAACAGGAAATGTAAAAGTATTGCTGAGTTACTGGCAAACATTGACAATGCTTATACACACAAACCAACAACAATCTAAAAAATACAATTACAATATCGGTTTTTGCACTTCTATTAAATCCTTGAAGTCATCAGTCAGTGGATCTAAAAACATGATATAAAGCTGATCACATTCAGAGCCAATCCATAAATGAACTAAGCTGTTTACTTCCCCCCAGATCTTCAGGGGCCCCATAAATCCTAACAATTTAACACAGACCACAGATCTCGAATTTTAACATTTGTTTATTGAAAATGTCAATGCTGTTAAATTTGATCTCAAGGTTTCAGCATAGATAAATTAAATGATTGTAAATTGTTTAACATTTTAGTTTATGATTTTAAGGAGCTGGCAAGTTTACTGTTGTGGCTATTTATGTACAATTGTGTACATAAATACACAATTGTATTTATGTACAATAAATATATATGTAATTTATATTTATATTTAAGTTAATTCAGAACCAGAATGTGTAATTAATTTTTGTGTTTGGAATTGTTTAATTACTTTAGTTACTGTTAGACCCTCTCATTAATTTAAGTAATTGAGAACACACCGGGTCCTTGGTGGAGCTTATTGTTTGGGAAAATGTCCGACGTGAGGACGGGAGGTTTTGTAAAATGATTTTTTTGACCATTTTTTTGAACTTGGAACATCAGATTAAGTCAACTTTCATTTAAAACTAAGTTTTAAGATACTTTTAGTAATAATTTTCACAATATTTTAACAAGAAATAAAGCACATATATTTTTTCAAACAATCAAGTCAGAAGTGTGTGCAAAAATTAAACCACCTGTTATGGCCTTTTGGAACCTTGTAAGTTCCAAACATTTAAGGTCACGTCACTTACTTTGTGAAAGTGCAAAGAGCAATCTATAGTTTCACAATTTTCATAGTTAAATTTTTTGTCACCATAACAACAATTTGATGCTATTAGTATAATCTGTGAGTCTGAGGTCTGTTTGTTTACAAATATAATACATTTGTTAATGCATATTTCTTATCTCAGTAAATTATGATTATCAGTGATTGTTTTTAAGCATAGCCGATAAACCCTTCTATGATGTTCTTAGCAGCATGGGGCCTTCTGCTCAAGACCTGCCCTCCATGATGAACTAAATCTGCTGCACTGCATCTCTGCTGGATCCAGAGGGACAAACGGGGAAATTTATGAGGCACGAGTACACCAAGCTTTTCTCTTTTGAGACTGTTGAGTTTTAGGGCCACAGAGAATATTTGCTTTGCTTTCCTTAGCTCTAAGAAACAAGTTTTCCTGATCTTTGCATGACTAAGCGCAGCAACTCTGCTTGACTGGAGTAGAGAAGGCAGTTGTTATGCCGCAGTTTGAAGCATTACAGAGCTGCAATCCCCACCCCCAAAAACGAGCATGCGGCGAGTGTGAAAGCTCCTCCACAAACCGGCCCACTAACACACTGTCCTACTGAGGAACACATACATAAACTCTATCAATGTTCAGCACAGACACAAGATCAGGCGTTGGACCAGCACGTGTGAGATCTATACGCATTTCCAGTATAATTCTTTGTTCACAATTATGTATATCATTCTCACAACACAGCACACGCAACACTCACCTCTAAAAGTGCAACTGTAGGTTATACTTGTTGTTTGCTTTGAACTTGCGCTGTGGCTTTTAAACTTGATGTCTACTTTTGTGCAGTAATCACAGAAGAAAAGCGATTCCTCACACATGGTTAATATAAACTCTAACACAGGTGAAGCTTTTCTACAAGAACGCCTTCCAAATATCCAGTTTGAGTGAAAGGTGGGGCGTGAACAGAGCCGAGGTCAACTTCAGAGACACAGCCTCAGCATCGTGCTGGGCAGCCATCGTAGAGAGGCGCCTGCAGTGTGATTGGTGTGCGCTTCTAACTTTGTGCCCTGTTTAGTGCATCAGCTATAAACCTTTCAAGATTCTGCTCTCCTGGTAAAATTCTCAGCACAGCAAAAATACATGCAGTCTGACGTGACTGGTGTATTATAATTGTATTAAAAAAGCATTTTAAATTATTTATTTTATATCAAAAAACATAGTAACAATTAACACTTAGCCTGGGAGCTCACTGGGCTTATGATAAACTGGGGGAAACCCTGCTCAGTGGTTCCATGTAAAAGACAAACAGCTAACCAAGGAAGCACAGTGCCACGCACCTTTTATCTACATAGAACAGAGAACACAAAGTTACAATAGCTGCAAGTATTGCATAACTGGCAAGTAGCAGGAGAAAGCTGAGAGAAATTATTTGGTCAGTAAGCATCTTTCAATACTGAAGTTTTAAACCTTGTCTGAAATGTAGGCCGGATGTCTATAATTTAGGTGTCTGCAAGCATTGATCAAAATGTTCTCTCAAAATGTATTAAGTGTGTAATCTAATTATAGAGGATAAGTACAGCACTGATTCCATGTACTGTGCTCAGTTAAGACACTTAAACCTAAATAAATCATCTCCCTACACTTTGTTTTTGCAACCATTGTGGCCAAACACTATGTAGTCCTGTCTGTTAACAATTACTTTGATAAACAGAGGTGCAGCTTCAGCAGTTATTTTGCATTTTCTCAGTAATTTCTCTCTTCTTTGTCTGTTATCTAATATTTTTCTCACAATGTGTTTTTAGAATGAACTCTGTCAAATACAGTAATTTCCAATGCTGCCCACCCTTCAACATAAAGAATTTTCCAATGTATTTATTTTAGTTTGAAATATATATATATAAAAAATATTTACTTCAAATTTTTTTTAAACTAAATTTCTCAAATAAATTGTTTTTCACAAGGTATGAAACTTATATAAATTTATTTCTTTTCCCTCCACTTATTTGAAAAACTCACCATTAATATTGAGTTATTACTCACTCCTAGCTTGTCTAGCAATTCTGATGTTAATAGATTTCTATGCATGTCAGGTTAATAGAACTATTGCTTGAAAAAAATGCAAGACGCTAACACATCCAGGCGAAATTAACTGTTGAGACTGAGGCGTGAGTGCAATCTCTGTCACTGCAACTCTTATGTGGAATTCAGCTTGTACTGATTATTGCGTCAAGGTGTCATTGCATGACAAAGTGGGTTATTGGAGGACTGTATCCCTAGAGTGTCTGCAGAATTGTCACTCTGCTGGCAAAAAGGCCCTGGGCTTTGTCTCGCCCATCTAAAATTAGGGGCAGAAGAGTTTTTGAATAATTTCGAGTGGATGCATGGGTGTTCTCTAATTATGTATTTTAATGGATAATCGAGAAGGGTTTGTGGGAAAGTTTCTCAAGCATTTTGCTTTACTGGCATATTACAGCCCAAACACCCAAATGTTCATTTCCAGTCATTATGTTAATGCCAATTAGCATTGACTTTTGCCGCCTGCTAGTGAGTGTGCCAAATGTTTGCAGGAAATTATTACAGCCTTCACTGAGAACAGTAAATGTGCTGATGGGATTTTCATGTGAACCACAGGGAAAGCCTTGATACATGGACACAGCTTATATGTGTGCGTGTGTATGTGTGTGCATGTGTGCGTGTGCAGGGGTGTAGATGTGTGTGTCTCATTGTGCACATGGGACTGGACGTGGTTATATACATTTTTAAGTGAATTGCAGGCCTCTTTGGGAGACGAGTACGTGGGTTTAAGGAAGGTACATTAATGACAGAAAGCCAAAAGAGACAGCTCTGTATTACATTATTGTCTTTCGTAATGCCTTTGGGTGTTAGGATAGAAATGTATTGTCATTTCACACACTAGAACAGAATTTTTTTTAATCAATATTTCGACTGCACCAAATATTCGACTAGAAGCCAACAATAAAATGATTTTTCAGGTCATTTTAACAGTCAGGATGTATAAGCTGATATGAATTATTTTATCTTTTGATGAAACATTTTCAGGTTTTCTGTCAGCCTTTAGCAAAAGCCATTGCAAACAATATACGGCTCTTATATCAGGAAAAAGCAACACACACTTGAGAGTAATGCATTTTTTATGTTAATAAATGCATAAATATGTCTGTTTTTTGTTGTATTTATTGAGATGATGATAAAGCTGTCCATAAAAATATTTATAAATTTCACCACTTTTTTCTTTGGCAGCAAATCTGTCACTGAACCGAGACTAATAAACCACATTAAATATTGGTTTGTCTGGTGAGCTCAATTAAAGGAAATCTACTTAAGAAGGATGTCCCACATAAGCAGGGCACAGGTTTCAAGCGGTATGGGAAAGATAAAGGATCTCTCTGCTGACAAAAATCTTCAGATAGTGTAGTGCTGTATGACAAGGTATGAAAACATTAGATATTTAATACAAACTGTGGAGAAATTTGTGGCTGATTCATAACAAAGATGGGTTTGTACAGGTAAAGGCATAATGAGGAAGGTTTCTGTTAGACAAATTCATTGGAGTAAGAGAGCAGCTGTTAAAGTGCCCTTACAAAGCAGCAAACAGTTATTTGAAGCTGCTGGTGCTTCTGAAACCTCCAGGTGGAGAATTCTCCAGAAGCTTGTGGTGCGTGAACCTACTGTTGGGCCCCTAACCAGAGCTCACAAGCAGAAACGATCGCAGTGGGCCCAGCCGTACATGAAGATTCATTTTCAAACAGACTTGTTCACTGATGATGTTGGTACACACTTTTAGATTTGGTCTTTTTTTTGTTTTGTTTTTTTAGCATTACGTCATGTTACTATGTTATTCCCTCATCAAAAACATATCTGGAGTGTTGCCTTAATTCTTTTACAAAACAGTCCTTTAGGGTGCATTCACACCAGCCTTTTAGTCCACCTTAATGAACCTCTGGTTTGTTTGGCTAGAATGTCCAGTTTGTTTGGAGAGTTGTGAACGCACAATCAAACTCTCATGCGGACCAAAGGAGCAAACTCTGGTCCACCTAAAAACCTTGATCTAGGTTCGGTTGAAGTGAACTCTGATGTGATTTGAATGCAGTGTGAATGCAAGCAGACTGGAGACCACTTCAAAAGCAGGAATTTAACTATTCTGCATGGCATTTTGATGATTATATTACTCTCGGTTCTGTGGGTTAGCGGAAGAGTTGTTTCGGATTAAGTTCATTTTAACCCCCTAAAATGAACTTAGGGGGTTATCACATTAACAAAATAATATCATGCCCTTTTAACTAAATAATTTCATGTTTCAAACAAAAACGTGATACAGTCATGTTGGATAAACAAGAAATTCAACAACTTCACGCTTATGAAATTTAATCACGTTGAGATAACATGATTTCTTATAGTGAATCACTGATCTTGTGTTGAAGAAAGCGAGTGAGATCACAGGATATCACACGAATTCACACAAGATCATGGGAAATCACACAAGACCACGCAAGAGAATTGCTTTTGGTCTCAACTTGAATAATATGTATTCAAGTCAACTCAACTTGAATAACATGTCTTCAAGTTGAGATAACGTGATTTAATTTAGTCAGATTCATTTCCCTCCGAAGAGGGTCTAGCGAGATCAGGGGATCACAAGATATTTTGGAAGATCACGCGACATAACTGTTTTGCGCCTGGGAAGACTTCAAAGCGGTTTTAGTTACACATTAAACTATAGATATTTGTCTTTCTCTGCAGGGCGCTATTGGCATTTAAGAACTGCACTTTAACATTTGGTTTAAATAGGAGTTACAGAATCACATGGTGCTGAAATAAAACAAAGTAATCAGGTGGAAATCCTTTCCATGATTTTTTGTGTTCATCCAAAGAGTTATTTTTTTTCAGTGTAGAGTGTCTACGAAGTTTTCTATTAAGATGTGAAGACACTGGCTCAATCAGAGCAACACAACACATATTTGTTCCATTGTATTTATGACAAAATATATGTTGAAGGGTCTCAGAGGCTGAGTGCGAGCTTACATATTAAAATCGTGCTTTTTATAATCGTCGCCAGGAGATAAACTTTCACTTCTTCTTTGTACAGCCCTTCATTTTGTCAGCAACATATACAGAGAGAAAACATGGCTTTGCAAATGTCTGGATTAAATTTTTCTTTTTGTGAAAACAAAGTTCATGCATGATTAAAAAAATCTATTGAGATGCTTCTTAAGGGAGTCAAAACAGAAAGGTCAAGCTTAAAGTTTTTCTGCAATAATCTTTCACTGTTCTTTGTTAATAAAATTAACACAAAGGAATGGAAAACAAAATCAAAATGGAAAATAAGTAAAAAAAGCAAAACTAAAACATAGGTAGACAAGTAAATCAGCAATTAAAAACTAGCATTGTTTCCTCTCAATAGTCTACAGTCTTTGACCCATGTAGTTTGTGTACAGTAGAGTGTCACTCCCCTGGAGAGGGCACCAGGACAATATGATGCAGGGAGTTCAAATCATTTGTTGCAGGTGAAACCACTTATGGCTCAAATAAAATATGTTTCTGAAAGAAGCAAATGCACACATCGTAATGGTTCCATAGGAAAGCATTTAACATGGTTCTTACAGAAAATCTAAGCTCACATACAGGAACAAATATAAAGTTAAATGCTAAGAAAGTAACTAATATCAGATTTAAAACTTACAAATTTTAACAAAATGCATAGTAAGTGGCCTCAATTATATTCTATTATAATTATTCAATAATTTTTAAAGAAATAAGTAAAACAATATTCAAAAACCTGTGATATATGAGCACAGATAGTCTATGGTATCATTACCAAATTTGTGGCATATATGTGAAATGCCACATTAAAGCAATAGCTTTAATGTGGCAAAAAACGTAGAAAAAAGTGAGCGCCTTTTCCTCCAGTCTATATGAAGGGCGGTTAGCGGTTACCTCCAAAAGGGCAATGTGGTTACAGGAAATTACTCGTTTTTCAGTATAGGTTCCCTCCATACACCTTGTGTGCTTCTTGTTTTAATCTCCTGTGCCTTGTCTTATTCTGTTTCTGAACCATTTGGCAAAAGCATATCTAGCCCACAAACATTCTTCATCCATCCTTTCTATAAGCGTCTGGGTTTCTAGAAAAGTAGAATTTATGTGATACCCCAGTTAACATATACAAAAATGAATCATTTCATCAATAGAAAGTTGTCACTAATTGATGATTTAATTCCTAACACAGCTTCAATAAAGGATCACACACATACCATAATTATTTGTCAAGATATGCAATTTATATGTTCTCATCATGATGCATGCAAAAAGAGTAGTGCTCAGTCAATCCATGGATAACAGACTTCTCTACCAGCTGAGGTTCTGTGATTTGATAGCAGTTCACAGAGGCTGGTAGTAGAAGCAGAGGCACTCCAGGCCCTCCCAGATAACTTAACACATTCTGTCTCAGGCTTTTCTGTCTCTCATTTGCTCTCTGCATCCATTCCTTCCTCTTTTCATCTCTTGGGCAGTAGAAATTGCATGTCCCCTTGCAAGGGCGCATCATCAATCCCATGATTCATTGCTCATTCCCAGTAGAATGGCAGCTGCTGTGATTGAATCCAGTGGGCACACGCCTTTGTGTCTCTGTTTGGACACAACAGCTTATGACTTCAAAATGACTTCAAAATAAAAGGTCTATTTTTTTGTAGCTTTTAAAAACTTCATGTTTGTTTGGCCTCCACCTTTAGCGTTTGTTCTGTCAATCAATCAATCAACCAATCAAATTTTATTTGTATAGCACATTTCAGCATCAAGGCATTTCAAAGTGCTTTACAGCATAACAAATACAGAAACACAATGCAACATAGAATCAATAATCAAAACACGACAATGAGTCAAGTTCCATCAGTAAATGTGTAATTGATTACATTTCAAATACAATCCTAAACAGGTTGGTTTTTAGTCGAGTTTGCATCCATAAAAGGTTTACCTGTTACACTCCTACTGTGTTATATGGAACAAAATACTTATTGCTATTTTTATTCCCACTCACACTCACAATCACACAGTTTAAAACGATGTAAACAGCCTTTCAAAGGGCTTCCAGCACCAGGCTCCATACACCTCTTTCACGGAATTTCGAGCAGGGACTCCGCCGCCCCTCACGGATTTTTGTGCAATTCTATGGTACCTGGTAGTGTCTAGAATTTACAGGGTTTCCGTTACCAGTCTGAAAATAAGCGCTTTCTTCTAACTTCCAATGATTCACTTCCTGGTAAAGAGCACTCTGGCGGTTGAAGAAAAATCCACTATGTCTGTAAAATATTACTATAATGGCATAGTGACAGTCCAACGAACAGGGGAAGCAGAACCAGAATCTTACGCCGCTAGCTCGTTGACTTAAATTATTTTTTGGGGTTATTATGTTTGGCTTTCTGACCATTATGCTTTTCCGGGTGATTATTGGTAGCTTTCTGCTGGTTTACCTGCTATCTGATCGCTCCTGTTTTCTCCCGCCTGCAGGGTGCCTTGATGTAGCCAAACTCTGTCAAATGTTTGTTTTTATCAGTCATATAGATTTGTTGCGTTGACGCATTTTGACGTGCTTTATCCCCGAGGTATTTCTACGGCGAAACACACAAACTTCCCCATTCACTCTCAGAGCATCATAATTCCCCCCACATTGCTTAGGATTTGTTGCTGCGCGCTTGTGCAGTGTGAAGGAAAGAGGAGGTCAGCTGCACACACAGGCTGCGAAATAAGATTCAGGTAATCGGTTTTGGTGATTGGCAACAAGAGACAGTGATTGGCAATAAGAGATCACACACTTTTTCACGGAAATCAGCCGATTGTGATCAGTGGCTGATCGATCGGCACACCTCTAATTCACATACCTCTGTTTGTGTATCTATATGTATTTTTCCCAAACATCGAAACTCTGTGGGATTTAAATGTATTTCTCTAGGAGGGTGATCAAAATAATCAACATCCCAAACAAAAATAGAACATTTAAATTTTTTGTTTTTCTATTCTTTATTTGAAAAGTAATTCTGTATCTTCACTCTAAAGACTGTCCATTTGAAATTGTGAACTTTGAAAATTTTAAGCATAAAATCTCTAACCTCTCATAGTTCCATCCACCGTTTTTGTCTGCTTTTATATTCACCTCTTCTGCCTCCGGTTTCTAGCTATTATTATTATTCTACAAGAATAATAATTCTTCTAGATGACCAAGAATTATTATTGCAAATAATTCTTGGTCATCTAGAAGAATCATTTGCAATAATTGGTGGGTATGTATTTTAACTGCTTGTGGTATAGTTGTCCCAGTTCTTTGAGGGATGAGCCCTTGCTTCAGCAGTGGATCAAGTGAAAATATGGAATAACAAACACTTAAATACTGTACAATAGCTTTATCCCTCAGAAATACCCATCAGACACCGCTTAGCTGATACAGTACAAACGGTCTTTCAGGTTCACATCAACTAGCAGTTTCATTCCCTCACCACTGCAGTGATCAGTGTGGAAGCGGTGCTGCTTACACAAACCACGAAGCATTTCCCTAAGCGACAACATTTTGTTAATACAAATATTTGTTTCAAAGCAGGAAGAGTATGATAAGCACAGAAGTCCACACCTTTTGCAGGAGTGTTCCTATGTATAACACTACCCTAACACACACACACACACACACACGCACACACATACTCCTTGAGAAGGAGAGAGAGAAAGAGAGGACTGCCTTCCTCAGTTTGAGAGCAGTCGATAGCTAATCAGCTTGGTGGGTTTGTACCAGTAGTAATTCCCTCCTACCTGCTGTTCTGCCTTCAGTGGGAATTAGGGAGATGCTGTCAAATATAACAGCAAACTGGAACTCTCAAACATAGACCACACAGACTAAATTGCCAAATGTATTTGCTCACCCATCCAAATGATCAAAATCAGGTGCTTCAATCACTTCCATGGCCACAGGTGTATAAAAGGGTTATACAATTAGGCATGCAAACTGTTTTTACAAACATATATGAAATAATGGTTGCTCTCAGAAGCTCAGTGAATTCCAGCATGAAACTGTGATAGGATGCCACCTGCGCAACAAATCCAGTTGTGAAATTGACTCATTCCTACATATTCAGCTGTATTATTGGTAGGGATGCTCTGATCAGGTTTTTTGCTGCTGATTTCGACACCAATCACCCATGAGGCCGATCACTGCCAATCACCAATCTTTGCCAATTGCCTGGATTGACTTTTAATTTTTTTGGTTTAGATATAAATGATACCAAGTGATCTGGCAAATTTTTCAAATTATCTGGCAATACATTCACCTAATTTAGACACAAATATGCAAAATACTTGCAGGCAAAATATAGCAGCTATTGAGTCAAAAGGACAACTGAAAAACTTGCAATCAGTAAAACAATATTTAACAGTAGGGCTCTCAGTACCATAAATTATTAGTCAAATAAATCTCACAGCACTTGTCATCAAATAAGTATATCAAATAATGTCAAGTAATAAAGGAGGCATTCATTCAAAGTCAAATACAGATTACATCAAAATAAACAATCCTGAGTTATTAAATCTAATCTTCCTGAGAGGAGCTAGCTGATCAATGGTGGTTCTGATTGGTTGGTTCTGACCAAGCTGAGTAATTCTGCAGAACAAGAGGAGGCAGAGGAGGTTGATTATTTTAAGAGATTATCTGTCTTATGTTAGGATAGCGAAAGTTTTAATACATATCTAAAATTGTTTTGTTTAAAATAAAAAAAATAATAATTTTATTTGTATAGCACATTTCAGCATCAAGGCATTTCAAAGTGCTTTGAAATGCCACCGCCACTGGACTCTGGAGCAGTGGAGGCACATTCTCTGGAGTGACAAATCACGCTTCTCTATCTGGCAATCTGATGGACGGGTCTGGGTTTGGTGATTGCCAGGAGAATGGTACTAGTCTGACTGCACTGTGCAAAGAGTAAAGTTTGGTGGAAGGGGGATTATGATGTGGGGTTGTTTTTCATAAGCTGGTCTTGGCTTCTTAGTTCCAGTAAAAATAACTCTGAATTTTACAGCATACCAAGACATTTTGGATAATTCCATACTCCCAACATCGTGGGAACAGTTTAGAGCTGGCCCCTTCCTCTTCCAATGTGACTGTGTGCCAGTGCACAAAGCAAAGTCCATAAAGACATTGATGTCAGAGTCTGGTGTGGATGAATTGACTGGCCAGCACAGAGTCCTAACATCAACCCAATAGAACACCTTTGGGATGAATTAGACCTGAGACTGAGTACAATTTGTTCTTGTTCAACATCATTATGTGACCTCACAAATGCGCTTCTTAAAGAATGGTAAAAATTCTCCTTAGACACACATCTAAACATTGTGGAGAGACTTCCCAGAAGAGTTGAAGTTCTACCTGTAAAATGTGGACCAAAGTAATATTGAACCATATGGATTAGAAATGGGATGTCACTTAAGCTCATATATGAGTCAAGACAGGTGAGGGAATAATTTTGGCAATATAGTGTATATGGACCCACAAACTGTTGAAAGAATAACATTAGAGCTGAATGAGATAAAATACAAATATTCCAAAATACTCTAGCCTCGAAGCTTAAGTTCTTTATAATTTCTTTCTCATTTACTCTCACTTCTACAGTGCTTTCTAGAAAATGAATAGAGAACATTTGCTCTATTTAGATGGATTATATTCTGAAGCTTGTCACCCTGATTCCTATTGCACACAAATGTTGGTATGTCATTGTGTGTGTTCAAACATCAACAAATTTTGCTCATTTTGACTGAAGTCCTGTCGTTGAAGTTAGTGTGCAGCTTTGATGCACCTGCTTTATATCATGTCTGTTAATGTATTCTTATTAAGGGTGTGAAATTCTGTGCATAACTGTGTTAGGGTTGGGCATTTTACTTTTTCCACAAATTGACTTGTCTTTTTTTGTTTATTTTCCAATATTAAAGGTTCAGCTGGCAATCTGGGAGTTAAAATTTAGGACTCTGAGTTCCCCTAAATGGACAAACATTTAGGGGAAGTGGGTCATGTTAAACAGTTCGACATAGAAAGTTGAACTAAACTCTAAACTTCATCAGTGCAGATAGTATCTGCATAATGTGTAAAGAGGAGCACACAGGGAGCATGAATATTCTTGTCTTCTGACAATATTCATCAGTAGCATAGGCCAGATGCTGTTGAAAGTTTTTATATGTCTCTCCCATTGCAGCACACAACCTACATATTAACTGAACACAAAAAAGTTATCCTCAGAATGAGTGAAAAATCTGTAAGAACTCCAACACACTGTAGACTGTAGTTCCGTTTTTGAGGACTTAGGTGAGAAAACCCATTTCTCTGTTCATGCAAACAGTCAGTCAGATTTATCTTTGTATGCAAGGGAAAAGTTTATTTACAGTATCTTTCAAATAAATAGCAATAAATGGGGCAGAGGTAATGTGGCCTAACATATGATTCATTCAGCTGAAGATAAAAAGCTGCCATATTTTTATCAGGACTTTAAATATAGGAATATTTTGATAAGACGTTTTGGTGTTTATTTTTGTTTTCTTATTCCTAAATAACAATAACTAATAACTAATAATAATAATTTAAGGGATCCAAGAATAGATGAACATGTTGGCCTAAATATGTTATAACTTTCGTACTAATTAAGACATAGCTGTTTGTGATACACCAAAACTCATAATTGCTTCAGAAAATATACTTCTTTTTATATTTTTTACCCATGGAAGTTGCCATTTTTCACGCGATGGGATGACACATTTTGGTCCATTCTGTACTAGAATCTACAGAGTAAACACAGAAATGCTAACTTTACCTGATTTGTTGTTTATCATATTGCATTTGACTGGTGAAATTTTATGTAATGCCACACTGTCTATTATCTGGGTGTTATTTTATTATAGCCAACGGTTGGTTGGCTGTAATAACAAAAAACAGTGAGATGAATCTGGATCGCTTCCCACATGAAAAAAAAGAAGAGTGCAGTGGAAGAGAGCCAAACACAACTTCCAAAGGACTTACATTTGTGCTCTCAACATTTCTCTTCAGAAGATTTTGTCATTTGTGCAAGCAAAACTGACAGAAACTCTAACGTGAATGTTACCCTAATAAGCTACACATACATGCTGTGCCAACACTTTCTATACACAAAGCGCTTAAATACCCCTGTCGCCGCAGCGAAAAACGCTGGGAGGAACATCAGACAACACTGGAAGCTCTTTAAATGCAGAGGGAGCTTTGCAGCAATTGTACCGGTGGCACTACTGCCACCCTGTTTACGTCCAGATCGGGAGACTCGACCCTAAACAGCTGTTATCAGCTTCTTTACTTAATTTTGATAGTCTTTAAATAGTTTATCTTGTTAAACAAAGTTGAAACAAATAAATTAATAAAATAATGTGTAAACACAGTACATTTCTCCATTAAGGATATAAACAGTTTGACCAGTAACTGGATGAAACATGGTTTTACTGAGTGGCTGCTTTGTACACTCAAGAAACTCTTAAGATTATAGCAATTACAGAATACATCATTGCACCCTTTTATTTACTGCTCATTCTTGAACCTATCTGCATTACTGGCTTTTATGAAGGCTTGATATAATGTCTCCTTCATATACAGCATAACTACCAGTGAAAATATTGACAAATGAGTAATTCCTTCTCTAACTGCGTCTGATCTCTGTCTTACTTTGTATTCAGCCAATGTTCAGCCTTAACGACATGGCACACCGATAAGGGGTACATAACTACAATATGAAGGAGTTACTCAAGAGAGAGCCCCCTGCTATACTTGACATGATAGATAAATTGCAAGGAAGCAGTGTGTATGTATATGCATCACAGTCAGTATTTGTGTGTTCAATGTTTACTGGGGGGTTAATATACACCTTGCGTAACAAGAGCGAAATTGCTTCATACTGCTGGGCCCTCAGGCTAGAACATCACAGTTATGATGAACAAGCGTGTTACAAAGCCTTCACTTAAGAGGCTGCCACACACACACAATGAACACACACACATTTTTGCAATACAAAGAAGGGGGCTTGCATTAAAGAGAACCTACCTACAGTCATTTTGGCTGAATTCTACTTCACTCCTTGGACCCTCTTTCTACAGTCTGAATCCTGCATTTGTAAGGGAACTCAATCGTCTGAGCAGCGAGAGGTCAAAGGGAATTTGCTTTGTGGCTCTAAGACAAGATATTTCAGTGTACTCTTCACTCTAAATTTTGACAAGTTGACTTTATTTTAAAAAAAAAATTGTAATCCAATTTTCCAAATCTCGGAAAAGTTTATTCTTACATGTTGTTTACTTAACATAATGTATGAACATTGTATGAATTTAATTGTGTCAAGTTAATTTAACTTATTTTAGTGAAGTTGTTTCAACTTAGAAATAGCAAGTAAATTATCCTCTTCTTAACTCAACTACATCAAGATAGTTCAACTTACATGAACAGTACAGTTCACTTAGCATAATCTAGGAAACCGATTGCCTTAAACAAATTAAGTAACCACAACAAAAGATTTTAAGTTCGTATGATTCAACGTTTTATTTTAACAAAATTAAATACTTAGCATTACATAACAGCCAATAACCCAACAGGCCCCAGATGAAGTCTGCTATGGCATCTGAATCCTGTGGATATATGTTGTAGAAGTCTAAGAATCTAGTGTTTCCAATGAATCTAAAGAATCTAATGTTTCTAATCACTGAAGACTATTTCTTTATGCAAAATCAATCTACTCAAGTATAAGTATCAATAAAATGAATATTATTACTACAATTAGTAAAAGTGAAAAGTACAGTGCCCTTCTCCCACACCCCTATGTGCACTATGAATCCCATAGTTATTCAAGTAAATGTAACCACGACTACCCAGCAGAAAAAATAACTAAATAAGTAGCCTATTCTTAACTAGCTTAACGTGGTGTGTTGTCTATATTAGCTAGCATTGTCAGTGCAACAGCATTACTTGATTTACTTGGTTTGTTTAGAAAAAAAATTGTGAAAAGATTTTTTGCTTTTTAATGATTTTGTACCATAATTCTAACACACTAGACATGTCTAGTGTCTAACTACACATGTCTAGTTAGACACTAGCATCATGTTTCTGTCACAGCATCATGTCTCTGTCATGAACCCACTGGTGCGACCATCTTAACACTAATGTTGCATTTAAAGGCGTCTCAGAAAAACACATTACTACATTTTAGCAGCTGATAAAATCATTGTAACAGCGGAAAAAGTCCGGTAAACAGAAATCACATATATGGCAAGTGCAGGAGCCCTTTATGTATCAAATAAACATATGAATACTATAAAGTTCACAATTTGGAGGTAAAAAAAATAAAATAAAAATGAACAGCTTCGAAGCCAGGGTGGGTATGTTTGACTCTGCATGCCACCGTGCCCGGTAACAATAAGGTCTAACGCTCAATAAAACATTCCATTCTCTGCAGAACTACATATCCAGAGCATTATAAGCAAACAAAGTCATAAAAAGCCAAGGGACAGCTCTCACTAACAGAGAATTGAGTCCTCCCATTCACGGCATATTGCCCTTAAAATGCTGAATTCCCTCCCCTCAGCATCAAAGCGGCCAAGAAGATGAAGAAAAAACCCAGAACCTTGCACAACTGCCCTTCCTCCTACCACAGAGGGCAAATTCGGCACTCAAAATCTGCATTTCCGCCACTTTTTTATCTGTATATCTCTATATACTTATATATATATATATATACATTTTCAGTTGTAAAACTTTTTATGCTTTATGTCTAGTTATTGTATATCTATTTATTAATTGCTTAGGATAATTTTAGTTAGACTGTGCTTTTTATTGTTACTCAATGTTAGTAACGCCCTGTCTTGTATCACTGTGGGATAGTGAGAAATGTCATTTTGATTCCCATGTATGTCTGGACATGTAAGAGGAATTGACAATAAAGCTGATTGATTGATTGATTGATTGATTGATTGATTAAAAAGAATCGCATTGTTCCTGAATGCCACATTACACTGCTTGGGCGACTAAAATTAGTGCTACATGAACATTAGCAGGCTTGATTTGTCCTTAAGCGCATGCTAAGGGGCTGAATTTGAAAGATAGTCAGATCTCTTATCATGGACAAAAACATTAAAGGCTCTGAAATAAAAGGCATGGCAGTTTTAGCTAATGTTGGACCCATGGGCCCATGCTAACAGCAGCATATTGGCCTGCAAAGACTTTTATGCATCATCTTTTTAAAGAAAAATCAACCTGTAACCATATATGTGAGTAATAAAGGCATACACGACACATGAAAATATACTGAAGACGAATAACTCACATTTAGAGATGCTCTGCTTCTTTCAGTGTTCAAGTCCACAAACATTCTGGAAGCTTACTCACTTTACTGCGAATGAAGCATTCACTCCAGTAACAAAAATATTGAAATCCAGTTTACTCCCAAAAAATTTTTTCTTGTACCTTTCTCAGGCCAAGCATGTACATTACTCACATTACTTGAGCTGAATAAACAGTTTAGTGAGACCTGAGTAAAGCATACAAATCTATTTTAAGTAAGAATAGGAATTGGGTTTTACAGTGAATTGGAAACAAAGTTGTAAGAACTATACTGGCAAAAACAAAAGAAAATACATGTGTTAACACATTTAACATACTTTAATGGCACAAGGACCACACACACCAGCAAATGTCAACAGAATATCAACATTTTCCACCAGAAAACTAAGGTAGTCCACCAGTTTGTATTGAAAGATGTTAAATTGTCAGTGAGATATTGAAATATTACTGGGTAATTATGTTACTGGCAGACATTATCAGTGAAATGCTATTTAAATCCACAGCTGTAGAGTCAAGAAATCAAAAACATTAAAATAAAATAAAATAGATATGAATTACTGTTAAATCCAAATTAAGTCAACAGCTCCATAAGGCCCTTCAGAACTTCATGGGTCTCATAAATGATAACATTTTAACACAGACCATAGATACTGAAATTTAACATTTATTGAGAATGTCAAAGCTGCTAAATTTGATTTAATTGTAGATAAAATAAGTTAAAAGATTTTAAATCATAAACATTTAAATTTATGATTTTAAGGAGCAGGCAATTATACCTTGTAAACGTGCAAAGAACAATCTTAATAATTAGATTTGTTACCATAGCTACAATCTGATGTCAGTTAAATGTTTAAATTTTAGTTTTGTTTGTTCACAAAGATATATCTGTGACACTGATTGCTGTTAAGGTTGGCCAGTTACGGTAAATCAATTAAACTACCGTTCCTCTCCCAGATTTCTCTAAATTTATGTTGAAGTGCTATTAGGAGTGCTGATGTTTTCATCAGCAAGAGGGGGCACATAAATCAAATTCTGCTCAAGGCTTCATACAACCGTTTATCTGCTTTATGTGTGATGGGATCTGGATTCACGGTTTAACTAGGTGAATATTAAATAAACCACATAAAAATGCGGCTAAATAGCCCAATGTTAATATTATTATAATTTGACTGGTAAAAATAGTACATTACCGATTTATTTAATACACACACACACACATATTCCTTGGACACTGAACTGCAGTGTCCACACACACACGCACACACACACAGGCACACACACATATTTCTCATTTGTCTAAAAGATCAAAGTCAAGAGTCATATAATAGAAGACAGGTTTGTTTAATAAATGGGCTCTGTTTTTTAAGCACAACAGAAATTCACAACAAATTTGAAAGATTTGTGTGGAAACTCAAACACACACGCACCCATACATTTGAAAAACTATAGAATCAGGGACAATATTGCAATTCTGTGCAACAATAGTGAGTGTTCTAATTAGGTTGCATCAAGCAGTTTTTCCACATTGTTTCTTCTTGTTTTGTGTAGGTAATGTGGTGTGTGTGTGTGTTTGCAAGATGCATTTGTGCTATGCCAAAAATCTCTGTCTTGCCTCAACTAGCATTTGCTGTTATACGATATCTTATTACCTGTCCCTGCTGGTCTTTCCCAGCAAAAGAGGGGTATGCATAGAATATTACTGCTTAGGAGCAGCTAAGTAGAGGTCACAGCAATGTTGGCCTTTTTATTCTTTGTTGGACACGAGGCCATTACTTGCAACTACATAACAGCCTTCTAGTTTTTTTTTTTTTTTTTTTTTTTTTTGATTTTTTTTGTGAGAAATGATGTTAAGTTTTGATGAGTTTACAATTTATATTTACGTTGATAACCTTCTAAATGTATCTGCATTGTTAAACTTGCAAATTAATACCTACACTACCTTAGAATGTAGGTTCTAAAGTCTATGGCTGATTCTGCACTGTGCGGATAAAGTCTGTCAAATGCTCTGGCTTACTTCTCTCCATGTACTTGAGGTGGGCATAATTTTTTATGCCCACATACATGTACTCTGTGACGTGCAGTAAACTGATGGACTCAAAACAGTGTTCACATCAAACTGTTTTGTATGTGACATTGAGCTGATAGGGTACAGCTCAGTGTCTTTTCAAGTGGTGTGTGCAACCAGTTGGATTGGAAATATCCATTTGACTTGTGGGACATGAAGGAATTTCTGGCTGGCCTCAACAAAATTAGGAACAAGTCTCCCCAGCAGCATTTTTGAGTTATTCACAGATTCTAAAAGTGTGGCTTCTAAGCTTTCTAATGACACCAAACACATGAAATAAAAAAAGAGAGGAATATATGTTGATTAGTCAGAGAAAACAGGTATTAAAGTTTGACAAGAATTGTTCCCACACCTGACAAGCTACGTGGAGGTGTCAACAAAGGTTGTTTTTACATTAGTTAGCATATACCCTGTCCCCAGCACTGATTGTGAACAGATGTGCAGGGTTTCCCCAAGAAAACTTGCTAAGCCCTGTGGTCAGGGGCAGTCAATCAGCGGCCCACCGTGTTTTTGTATTAGAAAATGTTGACAGGAAATGTAAAAATATTACTGTAAAATTCTATGTTACTGGAAGACATTGTTGAAAATACACCTATAGTGTTAAAATACAATTAAAATAAATAGAAATGTTTTTTCACTTCAGTTGTACTTTTGTTAAGCATAAATGAACTAAGCAGTTGCTTAGGCTCCCCAGAACATCAGGGCCTGTATAAATAACAAAATTTTATCACAGACCATACATGTCCAATTTTAACATTTGTTTATTGAGAATGAAGATGCTTTCAGCAGAGATAATTAAAAATAATTTAGATTGTTAAACATTAAAATGTAAGATTTAGAAGAGCTGGGAAGTTTACTTTGTGACAGCGCAAAGATCAATCTTAGTTTGATTGCTTTATTACCATAGCTGCTTCCTGATGCTATGAGTTGAATCTTTGTGTTTGAGCTCTTCGTTCACAAATACATCTCAGCAAATTATAATGATCACTGATGTTTGGCCTATTAAACTTATCTGACAGAGGTATTAGGTTCCATTTACTATATGTTGAAATGCTGTTGGGAGTGTTAATGTGCTTAGCAGAAACAGGGGCCCCAAAATCAAATTCTCGTCAATGCGCCATTCTTCCTTGGGCCAGCTGTGCGCGATGAGCTAGAAGTGTCATGCTGTATTGACCACCATTACCAAGCATATCTGTTTATGGGAGAGACATAAAGGGAGATTTAATTAATCTAGCCTTCAGCAGAGACCAAGTTTTTCTGTTTCGTGACTGTTAGGTTTGTAATAAGAGCCACAGAGACTATTTGGTTTGGTAGCCAAGGCTTTATGGGACAAGTTTTTATTATCTGTTCTACGGCCGCACACTGAGATCTGCCTGACCGGTGGAGCAGAAGTAGAAAGAACATTTGATATAGCACAGTTTGATGTATTGTGCAGCGTGTCTACGAGGCGAGTGAGACAGCTGAGCAACCGTGGAAGACTGTGCTTCCACATTGGTAGGAACACATAAGTAAGCGTTATCAAGCTGCACCGCAAACAAAGAGCTAAGCACTGTGAGTGTGTGTGAGATTTAAACTTCTATGTGACCAATTCTTTGTTCACATAGAAATATCATTCTCACTGCACTACATGCGCAGTGTGCACCTCTAAAAGCTAAAAACTATTTTCAAGTCACGTTGAGTTTGCACAAGTGGAACAAACCCTGTGGCTTTTAAACTTGAGGCCTATACGGATACATTATTCTCTGAAGATAAATTATTTCTAACAGAGGGTTCATATAAATACTTAAAGAACACCTTCCAAATCATCTAGTGTGAGTGAGAGGTGAACATGCGATCTGTGCCAAAGTGAACTTCAGAAATCCAGCCGCGACAGGGTGTGAGACAGCCATCACACAGAGGCGCCAACGGTGTGATTGGTGCGTGCCAATCACACCATTGGCACCTGTCTTATCTAGGTAGAAATACTGCATGTATTTTTAGAAGTTTTTAAAATCCACTGAATGTATTAAAACTTTTGATCCAACAAATAAAAGGGGGGTTGGGAGGGAGATCACAGCGATTGTTATGTCTCATGCAATGCTGTTCTTTTTCAGTTTGATAAATAAAAATGCAAAATAGTGTCATGATCCTGGGTTGTTCTAGGTTTTCTTGCTTGTCTTTTGATTATTTAGCCCTCTAGTGTCATCATTCCCCTGTACTTGGTTCCAGCTGTTTGTCATTTCCTTGATTGATTTATATATTTCTATCTTTGTCATTGTTTCCATGCTGGATCTTGTTTCCTATTCCGTCTTCACCACATTGTCTCCTTTTGTCATCCCCTGGTCTGTTTCTCTCATGGCTTTTGATCCTGTAGTGTTGTTTGGACTTTCTCTAAAAGTCCATCATTTCAACTTCAAATCTGGTCAGTCTTGATCCCTCACTTACTCCATCGTATCGTGTCATATACTCAATGGGATAAACTATTTTTTCATACACTTAGTCCATTATGGTTCAGCACAGTGGCTGGTGCAACCAGAAAGAGAATTGCCCTAAATTTGAAGTTAAGTGTCAATGGTTTTGATTGTTTTTCTTAAGCCTAGTTCACATGGCAGAATTTTTTTTGTCCCAATTTTCCCTTTCCAACAATTAACATCCCGCATTCTAGGAACATCACTTAAAGTAATCATAACCAATAATAGTGTGTGGTGTTAAGACTTATCTGATCCAGTCGGTACAATGTTGGAAGTCTGATCTAAAATCGAGGATATTGAACATTTTTGATTGTCTTGGCTCGAATATTACCGTGTGTCCTCCAACTGGGAACAAGAACATGGCCTGTTGATTGGAACAGGCAGCCAAACAGAAAGGTTTGAGACATATGCATGAAGGGGAATCAGAGTTGATGTTCCAGGTAACTTTTCAGCTATCCATCATTAATTTGACATAAGTTGGTTATAACAATAACTTTCTTTATTCACCCAGAAGCTGGCACTGGCACTAGCTACATGCAATGCATGTAGATTGTAATTGGGATTGAAAAACATTTATTCCTGGTTCACACTGCAAGATTTTAAGATTAGTGGACTTTGTTGTTATTCTGTCCCCATTATTTTCAATGTGAACATGAAAGCAGCAAAAACTTAATCATAATTAAATGATGAAGCAAGATAAAATGACAGTACAGAAAACAATTAAAACACAGCAGTAGTAACAAATACTAACGGGTGCCCAGAAGAAAATCTTTGTGAATCACTTTCTCCACTCCTTTATCCAATGTCTTTTTTTTTGTTTTTGTTACGTCTTATTGCTTAACATGAGCCCACAAGTCATCTCTACTGCTTCTACATCGTCAGCTATGTTTGTTTACTCTAAATTTACTAACGGTATTGCAGGGTTTTATGGGATTTCATGTCTGAAATCTGAATGAGAAATCGGTTGGTGCAAGGTGTGTAGTCTCCTGCTGTGTGGCTGGACATCACACACTCTACGATCAAACCTGTTACACTTAAGATTTTTCATCAGCTTGTGTGTGGTCTCTAAAGTTTTGAAAATCAGCTGGCAATTTTAAAATCCTGCTGTGTGCAATAAGGATAAGTTTATCTCACAGAGAGCTCTCATCCAAGCTCTTGGTTTAAAGATGGACTCAAAATGAACTCCCAAACCTACGAAGACACTTTCTTCAAGCAGTGCTACAGAAAAAAAGTCTGTATCTTTCAAGACCATGACTTTTATGTAGGACAATGCTCAATTGCATGCATCCAGAGGTAGCGGAGGTAGTATTTTCCATATTTGACCGGTTATTTTTTTAGATGACCAGAAAATTTAAAGCCCGTCCGTCATTTGACAAGTTATAATTAACACCCTTGACTGGTGCACATGGGTATGTAGCAGTATGAAGCCTGCCCCAGGATTGAAGACACCTGGCACCTAATCACCTGAGTGGGTGTGAGTATAAAGGCAGACTCCCTCGCATTCTCTTTTCATGCCTGCATTTGGTCACTTCAGTGGAATGTCTGCTGGTTAACTTGCAGTGGTCAAACTCAATCCGGAAATAAAGCTGCCTGAAGCCTCCTGTTGATACTGGGATGTGGCAGTAATTTACCCTTCCTAGTACAATTTGGCAACATCAAAAAGGCTTGTATTGACAAGTGGATCCTCCTGCTGTGGGTCCGGAAGGGGCTCTCTGGTTGAAGTGGCGTTATCCAGCCCTGGTCTAGAGCTGCTGCAGCCTGCTGGAAGCCCTGCTGCTTTGTTTTTGCTTTGTTTTTGCTTTGTTTTTGCTTTGTTTTTGCTTCCAGCTTGGCTGGGTGTGACTGCTGTGGTTTTTTTTAGACCATATAATTGAACTGCTGATTTTAATAACTGGATGTATCAGCATGCAACCTCATTTTAGCACCCATGTGTAAATTGTAGTGTCTTTTCTTTGTTTTGTATTTGGTTTGTGTAACCCCACCCTTTTGTTTCCAGGCTGGGAGCTGAAGGCAGTGGGGGGGCATCGAGGACTGGACAAGTGTGCTGTGCGAGTGACCGGTGTTGGGATTCCTTCACGGATTGAGTGTTCATTCACAAGTGCTTGGGGTGATTTATTAATTTGTTTAGGCCCAGTTTCCACATGTGGATTGCCCTCCCCTCTGCTGGTAGGCCCCAGCACTGCACTCCCTCTCCTATTGTGCTCATTGGATTTTACTGGCTTTTAAAAGGAGAGAAACAATAAAACTAATAATTTTTTTGTATTAACAAGAAGTCTTGTTCTCCTTGGGTACAAACCCATCTATTTCCTTGGGCGCAATTCCCAAGGTGGCGCTGTGACACCTGCTGGCTACCCTGCTTTGAAGGGCAGAGTAGCCGCTTCTCCCACTCGTGCTGCCACAAACTGGCGCTGTGAGCAGGATACCCCTTGAGAACAGACATTTCACTTGTTTTGTCTTTTTTTTTCTTTTCTTTTCTTCTTTTTCTTTTCAATGTGTATTGTTTGAATTTATAGGTTGAAACAAAGCAGCAGTGTTTCCCATACGTGGGCCCAGAAGTCCTGTGCATCTCTTGTGTCAAATTCTACTTAAATTGTAGCCATGGAAGAAGAGTTGCAGGAATTAAAGGAGGTAATTTTGCAGCTGAAGGCAGAGAATGAAAGACTGAGACGGGGACAAGCTTCTGTTACAGCTGGTCCCAGTGCTGACCCTCCCGCTCAATCTACATCATCTGCTAATGCTGGTGTTCAACAGATGGAGAGGTTGGTGCTTGTTCCCCGGGATAGAAAATGTCCCTTTTTCAGAGGAAGAAAGGGTATAGGTTTGGTAGAGTGGTTGGAGGAAGTGCAGGCTTGCATGAGAGCCCGTCACCTATCAGAGTTGGACCAGGCATTTTTTTTATTTGACCACTTGGAAGGAGAGCCGCGTGAGGAAATTAAATTTCGTCCCAGGGCAGAAAGGGAGGATCCAGCCAAAATAATTGCTGTGCTCCAGGAACTGTATGGGTGTACAGACACGTATGTTGCCTAGCAGGAGGCTTTCTTCTCACGGAGGCAGCAAGAAGGAGAAACATTGCAAGAGTTTTCCCTTGCATTAATGAGTTTGATGGCAGCTGTTAAACAGCAAGCCCCAAGTGACATTCCTAATGCTGAAGTGTTACTCCGTGACCAATTTGTTGAGCATGTTATCGATGGCTCCCTGCGCCGTGAATTAAAACAGCTTGTGCGTGTAAGACAGACAGCCACATTGTTAGATGTCCGAGCTGAAGCAATCAGGTGGGAGCGTGAGGGGATGTCTGGAGGTGTCAGGGGTCGAAGTCACTCGGTTCCCTCAGTTCTTGGGTTGCAATATGGAGTGCAGTGCCCTCAGCAGGTGACCAACTTGCATTTAACATCAGAGTTAACCGAAATGAGAGAGTTGTTGAAGCAGCAGCAAGCGCAGTTAAACAAACTCACCCAAAGTCTCTCATCACTGCAAGGTCTTCAACAGGGCCGTTCTACTAATCGGGGCCCTATCATTTGCAGACGTTGCCAGCAGCCTGGTCATTTTGCTAGAGAATGTGATGGTGTTCGTGTTGCCCCTCCCCAGTCCATTCCTCAACCCCAACAGTCTGCCAGGCAATCCCATCGTGGCCCACAGTCGGAAAACTAATGCCCGCCGAACTGCAGAGCCACAGTTCTGGCGGTGCGGTTTCTGGCTCGGAGGCTTCTAAGCTTATGTCATCTTGTCCCCAGTTGGAAGTGAAAATGGGAGGAGTATTAGTTCCCTGTTTGTTGGATACTGGTTCCATGGTGTCTACAATCACTGAAAGCTTCTTTCACAAACATTTTGAACCATGGGGTAGTGATAAGCTTCAAACATGTAACTGGCTACAACTCAGGGCTGCTAATGGATTGGCCATACCATATATTGGCTATTTAGAACTTGAGGTTGAACTTGTTGATAAAACTATGCTGCAGTGTGGTGTGTTGGTAGTTAAGGATACCCCGGGTGATAGTGTACCTCACCTCCCTGGTGTCTTGGGGATGAATGTTATTAGCAAATGCTACAGAGAACTTTTTGGACAACATGGTTCGGCTTTATTTAATCTGCCAGTGTTGTCTCAGGTCTCTGAGCCTGTTCGGCAAGCTTTGCAGCAGTGCCACCAAGCTAGTGTAAAGGCCTCAAGTGGGGCCCCTGGAATTGCCAGAGTGGGTGGTAAAAGGGCTTGTCGTATCCCTGGTGGCATGATGAAACTGGTTGCATCCACCTGCTCTCAGAAATATTCTGGTATGAGTGCATTATTTGAGCCCTTGGAGTCCGGCTTACCAGCCGGATTACTTGCTTCACCTGCTTTGGTTAGGGTGGAGAATGGCATCACTGACATTCTGGTTATCAATGTGGGGTGTACCGATGTGCTTCTTTATCCCCGAACCAGGGTTGGTACCCTGGTGGAAGTCACTATGGCAAGCTTACCAGCTGATGTTACAGCGGTGTCACCCTGTGCTGCAACCGTGGCCTCCCAGTCTGTTTCTGACGTGGCACTGGATGTGCTGAAGGAGGTGAACTTGTCAAGTTTGTCAGCAGACAACCAGGAGAAGGTGAGGTCTCTCCTTAACCAGTATGCATCTGTTTTCTCAGCCCATGATGGGGATTTAGGCTGCACTACCCTGATTGCCCATGAGATTCCTCTCATGGATGATGTCCCTGTTCGTCAGCGCTTCAGGCGGATCCCTCCATCCGATTATGATGTAGTGAAGGAACATATTAACCAACTGCTGAACACTCAGGTAATCAGAGAAAGTTGCAGCCCATATGCATCCCCAATAGTCTTGGTAAGGAAAAAAGATGGCAGTCTGAGAATGTGTGTTGATTATAGGCAACTTAATAGTAAGACCAGGAAAGATGCTTTCCCTCTTCCTCGCATTGAAGAATCTTTAGATGCACTAACGGGTGCATGTTGGTTTTCCACCCTGGATTTAGCCAGTGGTTACAACCAGGTTCCAGTGGCTGAATCAGATCGGGCCAAAACTGCTTTTGCACCCCATTTGGGTTGTTTGAGTGGAACCGCATGCCCTTTGGCCTGTGTAATGCCCCCAGCACCTTTCAGCGATTGATGCAAAGAATCTTTGGCGATCAGCAGTGCCAGTCTCTGCTGCTCTATTTGGATGATATCGTGGTGTTCTCTTCTACTATAGAGGAACACCTAGATAGGCTGAAGTGCTAGGGAGGCTGCAGAAGGAAAATCTCAAAGTAAAGTTGTCAAAGTGTGCCTTTTTTTAACAGGAGGTCCATTACCTGGGTCATGTAATTTCTGATAAGGGTGTCTCCACAGATCCAAGTAAGGTAGAAGTGGTGGCCAATTGGCAACCTCCAAGTACCATCTCAGAGCTACGTTCGTTCTTGGGTTTTGCCAGCTACTACCGTCGGTTTGTGGAGGGATTTGCCAAATTGGCTGCACCACTTCATAAACTAGTGGCTGAAAGTGGAAGCACCAAACTCAAGAAGAAACAGGACCAAGGGGTCCTGGATCATTGGACTGAGGTTTGTCAAAACAGTTTTGAGGCCCTAAAGAAAAAGCTTACCACTGCACCTGTCCTCGCTTATGCTGATTTCTCTCTTCCATTCATACTGGAAGTTGATGCAAGCCATGGGGGGCTTGGGGCTGTGCTTTCACAGGAGCAAGGAGGCAAGGTGAGACCAATAGCCTATGCGAGCAGAGGATTGAGACCTCCTGAACGGAATATGGCCAATTATAGTTCTATGAAACTAGAATTTTTGGCACTTAAGTGGGCCATGACTGAAAAGTTTCGGGAGTATTTGTTAGGTCAGAAGTGTATTGTCTACACAGACAATAATCCGTTAAGACACCTCTCCTCTGCTAAGCTGGGTGCTACAGAGCAGCGCTGGGCTGCGCAGCTAGCATCTTTTGACTTTGACATAAAGTACCGCTCAGGTAAAAGTAATAAGAATGCCGATGCATTATCTCGCTTGCATTCTCCTGGGGTACAGGATTTGGAAGCTATGCTCCCAAGTACTTTGCTTCCTAAGCCTTTGCAACAAGCCTTGGGGAAAAATAGAACTGAAGTAACTCAGGCTGCTATTACAGCTTTCCCTCAGTATACACTCCCTGATCTGTGTGCTCTCCAGCAGAATGACCCTGTCTTGCATGAAATCTTGATCTTCTGGAGACAGAAAAGGCGTCCGACCCATGAGGAGCGTAAGAATCTATCTCAGCCTGCTTTAGTTCTACTGAGGCAATGGGATAGGCTGGTGGAACGGGA